>NW_025398780.1:0-10837 GCF_016433145.1 Gracilinanus agilis | reverse complement strand
TCCAAAGCAAGAGTGGTAAGGGCTAGGCAATGGGGGTTAAGTGACTTCCCCAGGGTCAACACAGCTAGGAAGTGTTTGAGGCCAGATTTCTAAATATTTCTGAGAAGCATAATTGTCACCTCACTCTACCACTTCTTCTCCATCTTCATATCTTCATTGACAATCTTTTACCTCTCACCTGGTCAGCCCATCTAATCCTCTGTCTCTTCCCCTAAAACTCAATCATTTCTTTTTTTTATTTTTTTGAATATTTTCTCCTAGTTACATATTTCATGATCTTTTCCTCTCCCCCAAAACCCCCTAAGCCTCAATCATTTCTAAGTAGCTCCGTCCAGCAAAATTGACTCTCCAAGCTCTCAGTTTCTAAAATTCCAAAATAAGCTGTCTCTTATCCCATCTATTTCTTTTTTCTTTCTTTTCTTTTTAACCCTTACCTTCTGTCTTGGAGTCAATACTGTGTATTGGCTCCAAGGTAGAAGAGTGGTAAGGGCTAGGCAATGGGGGTCAAGTGACTTGCCCAGGGTCACCCAGCTAGGAAGTGTCTGAGGCCGGATTTGAACCCAGGACCTCCCATCTCTAGGCCTGGCTCTCAATCAGCTGAGCTACCCAGCTACCCCCATCCCCCCATCCATTTCTAAGTGAGTAGAAGAAATGGTGCTGGTGGTCACACACCCCTCACCCCCACATTCTAGTTTACCCTGAAGATTTTTCTATTTCTATATATCTCTGATCAGAAACGTCTCTGCATCTCACATCCCAAACAGAAAGCCTCTTAAGTATCTATAAACAGCACAGTCATTTCTGGTCCCCCACTCTTCCATTTTTAAGCGTCTCTGACCAGAAGAACTGTCTCTATTCCCACTTCATATTCCTCCAAATCTTCTCATTTTTTCTGATATGGACCAGTATGGGTGGTTCTAGCCCCTCCTTCCAGTCACACTCTCTCCATTTAAGAGTATCTCTGAACACCAGAATTATCTTTTCCCATTCCCCTTTCCTCCAAACATCTCCATTTCTAAGTATCTGAGCAGAACAGGAGATTCCGGCTCCCTTTTTCTACCCTCTAGAATCCCCTTCATTTATATGTTACAATAATGTTCAGATTGTCTCTGTTCTTCCTTCTCCCCTCAAGTCCCCCCTCCATTTCTAAGTATCCCTGACCACCCATCTCTTTTGGGCCTCACTTCCTTATTATCCCAAATTCTTTCATTTTCTGAATATCAACAGCAGAGCTCTCTCTCCTCCCTTCCTATCCTTTTCATTTCTAAGTACATTTGAAAATTCATGTCCCCCCAAACCCCTTCCATTTCTAGGTATTTCTTATCAGCATAATTGTCTCTGTCCCCACTCTACTTCCCCTCCCCTCAAACCCACTTCACTGATGAATATCTTTGACCTGGTTAACAGGTTCTGGCTCCCTCTTCGTATTTCCTCAAGCCCCTGTGCAATTTTGATTTACTTTGAGTAGCAAAACTGGTCATCTCCCTTACCCAGTCTGATGCCCCTCCAGAATCTTCCACTTCTTAGTATCTGACCAGGAGAATACTCTCTGTATCACTACTTCATATTCTCCCAAATCCTTTCTGTTTCTAAGATCTCTGAGCAGAACAGCTGTTTCTTTGCCCATCCCCTTCGCCCCAACCCCCTTGAAATAAAACCCTTACCTATCTATGGAACCAAGGCATGAGGGCTAGGCAATGGAGGTTAAATGACTTGCCCAGGGTCACACAGTTAGGAAGTATGAGACCAGACACCCAGGACCTCCTGTCTCTAGACCTGGCTATCAGTTCACTGAGCTACCTAGCTGCACCCAAGCCCCTTCTTTCTAAAGTATCTTGGGCCATGAAATGGGTTCATCCTTTCCTCCCATTTCACTAACTCCCCAAACCCTCCAACTCTATCCAACTAGCACAGGTAGCTCTCCACTTTATTCTCAAATCATCTTCATTTTAAAGGACTAGTGGTTTCCACTGGTTCCAGGGCCCATCCTCCAAGTATCTCAGGTCTGTCCTTCCCCCAATCCGCCCCCAAACTCCTTCATTTCTAAGTATTTTGGACAAACAGGATTGTCTTTGCCATTTTTCTATGCTCCCTAGATCATATCTCTGGTGAATACAGCTGGTTCTATCCTACTTCCATTCCCCTTAAACTGGTTCCATTTCGAAGTATCTTTCAACATCAGCAGATCTAGTTGTGGACCCTTTCCAGTCCTTTCAAGTCACTTCAGTTTTGAGTATCTGTGACCAGCATAGCTGGTTCTAGCACCCCTTCTTATCCTTTAAGACCCCCATCATTTCTAAGTGTTTCTGAATAGCAGAGCTGGTTCTGCTCTACTTGGTTCCAAGGCAGAAGAACTGTAAGGGTCAGAATCACAGCTTAGTGTCTGAGACCACATGTGAACTTAGGACTTCTCCAGGACTGGCTCTCAATCCACTGAGCCACCCCACCCCTTCCATTTTGATTAGAGTGGATAAAATACTTATTTTTTGTGTGATGGGTGCTGTTTTTTAGGAATCTTTTGTTTCTTCCTAGATCTGTTGGTTTTAGATATCATCCTGTTCCTGCAAAAACAGTATCTTTCTAGTATTTTTATGACTATTATTTTTTTTTTTTATTTTAAACCCTTAACTTCTGTGTATTGACTTATAGATGGAAGATTGGTAAGGGATTTTTATGACTATTTTATGACTCCCTATTTCTCTGTACCTTTGACCAGCAGAGCTATTTCTATATGGCTCCCTGGTCCCCTTTCTTCCAGGACTTGTTACACTGCTTAGTCCCTTTGATCCTGATTTGATGAACTGATTGTATGTAGTTTTCTTTCCAGTCTCCCTTAAATCTTCCCTGTTTCTGTCTATCTTTCTGTGACCTACAATAGAAGAGCTACTTTTGTTCCCTCTTTACATTCCTACAGAACTGATTCCATCTATTTTCCCCAAACACTGTACCTGTTTTTGATTCTTAAGGGAAGGCCTAATTATACTGCCCCTTTGTATCCCACCAAACTCACTCAACAAATATCTGACTAAAAAGGAGGTTCTAGCCTCTACTTGCACTCCTACCAATTTTCAATATCTTTAGATCAAAAGATCTAAATATTCTGCCCTTACTTCCTATCCCCCCAAACATCATTCATATCCAGGTATCTTCACTTACTACTTGCAGAGTAGGTTGTAGTCCCCCTTCCAGTTGTCCTAAATTCCCCCCATTTCTAAATATCTCTGAATATAGCCTCACCTTATCCCATCCAAACCTCTTCATTTCTACACATCTCTGATCAGAATCATTTCCCTTTACCCTTCCAAACCCTCTCTATAAGTAAATGTCTTTAATTGATCCAAACTGAATGTATTCTGTCCCCTGTCCCCCGAAACCCTTCCATTTAAAAATGTCTTTGGGATCGAACTTGGTCTAGTGTCCATTCTTCCTCTCCAACAAGCTCCCTCCCATTTCTGTCAGCATGCCCCTAAAATTTATAAATTTTGAAGGTCTCCTATCCATCCTTTCAAACCCTCTGAATTTAAGACTCTGCATCCAACCTGACAAGTTGATTAGAGCCACCCTGTCCCACCTCCCCAAGTCCCTCATTTTCTAAATATCTCTTAGATCACAAGTGCTAATTCTGTCCTACTTCTTAAAGTTCCAAACTTTCTGGATTTATAGGAATTTTATCCTGACCAGATCCATACCCTACCTCTTATCCCCCGAAGCCATAAATTTGTATCTGAACTGATTCTAGATCCCTTTTCTATTCCCTGATTCCTTTCCATTTCTAAATACCTCTTTCCAAATCTGAAGAGCTATGGCTCTCATTATTCCTCTTTTCCCAAACCTACTCTATTTGTATATATCTTTGTCTGAACAAGAGATTTTTAGCCCACTTGGCAATCACCTTAATCCCCTGAATTTTAAATCTCTGGTTTTTAACTTGAAGAGCTGATTAGGGCCCCTTTTCCTATCTCCCCAAACTCACTTCATTAGTAAATGACTTTGAGATGAGAAGGGATGATTTCCTTCTTATACCTCCAAACCCAGACCTATTTCAAAGTATCTCTGAATCTGACTTGAAAACAAGATTAAAGTTCCTATTTCTATTTTCCCAAACTTCCTCTACTTTGAAATATTTTTAATTCTAAGCAGAATAGCAAAGAAAAAATATGCATGCCAAATATGTCATTTCTCAACATCTCTCCTTGATGATGAGCTAAATCTACCTCATTCTCTAAATTCAGAACATTTTCCTTTGCTGTCCTATTGGCCAGTCTGCTAGGTGTGAGGTGGTACCTCAGTTATTTTGATCTGTATTTCTCTAATGAGGATTTTGAACACTTTAATGTGATTATTGATAGTTTTGATTTCTACATCTGAAAACTGCCTATTCATATCCTTTGACCATTTGTCAACTGGGTCGTGGCTTGATTTTTTTTTTTGTAAATTTGACTTAATTCCTTATATTTGAGAAATTAAACCCTTGTCAGAGAGTTGTTATATCACCCCCCAAGTTTGTTGCTTTCCTTCTAATTTTGGTTGCATTAGTTTTTATTTGTACAAAAACTTTTAAAATAAATATAATCAAAATAATTCAATTTAGATTTTGTAATGTTCTCTGTCTCTTGCTTGGTCTTAAGTTCCTTCCTTTCCCATAGTTATGACAGGTATACTATTCTATGTTCACCCAATTTATTTATGATTTCACTCTTTATATTTAAGTCATCTACCCATTTTGAATTTATCTTGGTGTAGGGTGTGAGATGTTGATCTAAACCTAGTTTTCCCCATACTGTTTCCCAATTTTCCCAGAAGTTTTTGTCAAATATTGAATACTAGCTTGCTGAGGTCATTTACCCCTGGTCTATTCCATTGATCTATCCTTCTCTTAGCCAGTACCATATTCTTTTGATGACCGCTGCTATAAGTACATATAAGTACTATAAGTACAGTTTAAGATTTGGTACTGCAAGGCCACCTTCCTTCACATTTTTTCCATTAGTTACTTTTATATTCTTGATCTTTTCTTCTTCCAGATGAACTTTGTCACAGTTTTTTTCTAGTTCTATAAGAAAGTTTTTTGGTAGTTTGGCAGGTATAACACCGAATAAGTAAATTAATCTGGGCAGCATTATCATTTTTATTAGCTGATCCTACCCATGAGCAATTAAGGTTCTTCCAATTATTTAGATCTAGTTTTAATTGTCTGAAAAGTGTTTTGTAGGTTCATATAATTTCTGTGTTTGTCTTGGCAAATAGGTCCCTAAATATTTTACATTGTCTAGAGCAGTGATGGGTAAACTTTTTAAAGAGGGGGCCAAAGGAAAGGAAATGCTCATCTGTCAGTCTGTTTCTAAGGCATCATATTGTATCCTACTCATTGTATTCCTCAGATTAGGAATAATGTCACTCAGCCAGTTGGAATATTTCAGGGGGCCACATCTGGCCTCCAAGCCCTAGTTTGCCCATCACTGGTTTAGGGAGTCAGCAAGATGGTGAGTTAATAAATAAGGCAGTAAATTGATGGGCTTCTCCCTAAAGGCCTTAGTTTGCCCATTACTGGTCTAGAGTGATTTTATTCTATTCTATTTATTTTTAAAACCCTTACCTTCTGTCTTAGAATCAATACTGTGTATCCATTCTAAACCTGAAGAGTGGTAAGGGCTAGGCAATGGGGATTAAGTGACTTGCCCAGGGTCACACAGCTGGTACCTATCTGAGGCCAGATTTGAGCCTAGGTACCATTGGCCTGATTTCTCAATACACTTAGCCATCCAGCTGCCCCCCTGGATTTAAATGAAGTTTCTTGTTCTAACTTTTGCTGCTGATTTGTTGGAAATACATAGAAATGCTGATGATCTTTGCTAAAGTTATAGATTTATTTCCACTTGCTTTTTAGTTGATTCTCTAGGATTCTTTAAGTAAACCATCATATCATCTGCAAAGAGTGATAGTTTAATCTCCTCATTGCCTACTTTAATTCCTTTAATTTTCTTTATTTGCTACTGCTAGTGTTTCTAGTAAAATGTTAAATAATAGAGGTGATAATGGGCATCCTTGTTTCACTCCTGATCTTACTGGGAAGACTTCTAACTTGTCCCCATTGCAGATGATGCTTGCTGATGGTTTTGAATATATGTTGTTTGTTATTTTTTGAAAAGGCCCTTTTTATACCTATACTTTTTAGTGTTTTTAATAGGAAATAGGTGTTGTATTTTGTCAAAGGTCTTTTCTGCATCTTTTGAGATAATCATGTGATTTCTGTTGGTTTGATTGATATGGTCAATTATGTGGATGGTTTTCCTAATATTAAACCATTTGTGGTATAACTGGTCCTAGTGAATAATCCTTGCATAACTTGCTGTAGTCTTTTTGCTAGTATTTATTAAGAGATTGGTCTGTAGTTTTTTCTGTTTTTGGTCTGTACCATATTTGTGTCATAAAGAATTTGTTAAGATTCTTTGCTTATTTTGTTAAATTATATAGTATTGCGATTAGTTCTTTAAATGTTTCATAGAATTTACTTGTAAATCCATCTGGCTCTCAGGGTTTTTTTTAGTTCCTTAATGGCTTGTTCAATTTCTTTTTCTGAGTTGGGATTGTTTAAATGTATTTCCTCTTGTTAATCTGGAATTTATATTTTTGTAAATATTCACCCATTTCACCTAGATTGTAATTTATTGCCATATAATTGGGCAAAATAGTTCTTAATTACCTTAATTTCCTCTTCATTAGAGCATCAGTTCCTGGAGGTCATTCCAGTTCCCATGGAATTCCTCCAGTTCATTATTCCTTTCAGCACAATAGTAATCCATCAGATACCATAATTTGTTCAGCCATTCCCTAATAGCAGATCATCCCCTCCCTTTCCAGTTTTTTGCCACCACAAAAAGCACAGCTACAAATATTTTTGTACACATATTTTCCCCTATTTCTTTGGGGTGCAGACCCAGCAATGGTATGGCTGGATTAAATGGCAGTCTTTTAAAGCACTTTCAATCCTTTCTATTGCCTAATATCTTTAACTATGAGCCTTAAAGAGCCAATCTACCCTCCCCTTCCTATGCCTTAGCACTCTTTAATATTTTTAAGCAACTCTGATCCTGCCCAGGTTGGCTGATTCTCTGGCCCTGCCCCTCCAAACTCCCTCCATTTCTCAACACATTTATAACTCTAAGAGCTGTTTCTTTTTTCTTTATTTAAACTTTCTTCCCTCTTAAAATCAATACTGTGTATTGGCTACAAGGCAAAAGAGCAATAAGGGTTAAGCAATGGTGTTAAGTGTCTCACCCAGGGTTATTCAGCCACAAGTATCTACAAATATAAAGGGCCAGATTTTAATCCAGGACCTCCCAGCTCTGGGCCTCTTTCTCTATTCACTGAGCCACCTAGCTGCTCCCAAAAGGAGCTATTTCTAACTGCTTTTCCTATCTTTGAAACTCCCTTAATTTCTATGTATTTGATCTGAAGAATCTATTCCAGTTTTACCTTCCTATCTTCTCCAACCCCCTCACCTCCATTTCCAAAAGTCTGATTTTGAGCAGAATTGCTGATTATACCCTGTACAATTGCTCTCTTCCTATATGTCTGACTCTAAGAAGCAAATTGTTAAGGTAGAAGGTTGGAGGAAGGGTACTGGTAACCCAAGGCAATTTTTTTAAGCTAGGAAACATTTAGAACAGAGTTACTCTTACCTGTTAATGTGACCAAAGGCATTCCAGAAATATAGCTCCCTTTTAAATCTGCCTTCCTGAAATTTCCAGAAAGTACAGCTGTTAACATAGAAGAAAATTATAGTCACAGTAAAATCTCTGGCCTAAGCCCTAGACTTGGTGTGCGGTACAGTAGAGTGGGGTAGGGCAGGGGGGAGGATAAGGAAGGTAGTACACAGGACTGATAACTAACATCTTAAAATATATTTGTTTTTGTAAGCTCCTAAAAACCAGTTTGCTTGTTTTTTCCTGACTAAAAAGGGGTGTCTCACAAGCTATATTTTGTATATGATAAAGTCCTAGATAAGACCTTCACAAAGATTCTAATTATATAAAATTTCTTTGTCTACAGGAGATCCCTTAGCATTCTGAATGATCCTCTGTTGGAGGCTTTGATGAGGCCATGTCTAGTCATGTAAGATGGAAGGAAACCTGGCTCTTTGAGAGAATGGCAACCTAGAGGAACTGCCGTCCTGAAAGGTAGGTTGAAGGTAACTCTAAAATCCAGGTAGTGGACAGAAAAATCTCAAAGGATTTTTGCCTCCTCAATAAACCCATGGAATTAATTCTCCACCAAGTTCTAAGGCCTTGCCATATTGGCACTGGCACTTGAGGTTAAATATTGCCTTTGAGTTTCAGAGAACAAGACTTAGATGGGTGAGATGACCATGTCATCCATACCATTTGGGGAAATTGTAACAGGTCGACAAAAATGAAGTAGCTATTTTTTTTTTAAACCCTCACCTTCCATCTGTGATACATAATACATAATACTGTGTATTAGCTACAAGGCAGAAGAGTGGTAAGGACTTGGCAATGGGTGTCAAGTGATTTGCCCAGGGTCACCCAGCTGGGAAGTATCTGAGGCTAGATTGGAACCCAGGGCCCTATTAGTTGCTTTATAAATATGTGTTGATGGATCAAATAGCTAATTGGTCTCTCTGCCTCTAGTCTTTCCCCTCTCTGTTGTTCAGAGCTGCCAAAATAGTCTTGCTGAAGCTTAAGATTGTGCTTCTCTTCTGCTCAAAAACCTTGACATAGATTCCTCAGTGTGGCATCTAAAAGCCTTCCTACTCATGTTTCAGTCTACCTCTCTGGGGATATTGCATATTATCTCCTTTTTTGCACTCTATATTCCAACCAAAGTGCTGGCTCTGAACTTTCTATCTCTACCTTTGCAGAGAGAAATGCCCATGCCTGGAATTCTTTCCCTCCACCTCCTGGAATACCTGGTTTCTGTCAAAGTTTAGCTCTTGCTGTTTCCTAGAAGAAGCCTCTTTTTATTCTCTACATTTTGATGTTATTTCCTTTTTCCTGTCATATGTATATCTCTACATGTTTCACTCTTCCATTGAATGTAAGCTCCTTCAGACAAGAATATTCTAATCAGTATTGGGCTGTGTATTCCACTTTGTTGAAGAATGGTAAAAATTAATTTGGTACCCGCAAAAGCAAATGTTCCTACTTGGAGCCTGTGGACAAAAGTGTTCCAATTGGTGTCAGGGTGATGCAGTTTCCCATTTGAGTTGTGTTAGGAGATTTATTGTTATCCAGGTATCTGGATGTTCTTCCTCTGGGTTTCAGGACAGGTAAAAAAAATGTTTCATGTGGTTCTTGGCTAGGTAAAACACTGCACAAGAAGTGCCCAGAGAGGAGCTATCTCATGTCTAGAGGTTGGAAGAACTGAACCTGGAGACTCAAGTAATACCACTGCCAGGAAAGGCAAACAGTCCTTTTTGTACTTCCTTGCCACATGCTACAGAGCTTTCCACTGGGACCCGATGACTCAAGCCTTCCATCAGGAGTCAACACACACTGGAAGCCAATGGTGACCCTTTCTTTCACCTAGAGCCAGATACCTAACCTCCAGCCTGCTATCTTGAGAGCCAAAGGATCCAAGCCTCCCAACGGGAAGCACGGGACCCAAAACTCCTACTGGGGGGCAAGAGACCCTAGCTCCCACCGGGAGCAAAGGGACCCAAGCTCTTACCGGGATCAAAGGGATCCATGCCTCCCACCGGGAGCCAAGGGACCCACGCCTCCCATTTGGGGGACAAGGGAACCACGTCTCCCACCGGGGCGCAGGGGTTCCAAGTATCCCACTGAGAGCTAAAGGACCCATGCCTCCCACCGGTTGCTAGGGGACCCAAGCCTCCCACCAGGAGCTCTGGGACCTAAACCCTCCATTGGGAACCCAAGGGACATGAGCCGTAAGCCTCCCACCAACAGCCAGTATTGAAGTCTCAGGCTTCTCACTAGGAGCCAAAAGGACCCAAGGACTGAGTCCACAACCTTCCCAGAGGGAGGGAGGAACCAAGCCTCAGGATTTCTACCTGGAGCTATAACTATAACTTCCTACTGGGAGTGAGCACCCAAGCCTCAAGCCTCCTATTGGTATCCAGGGCTAAAGTCTCCCACCGGATGCTAATGGACTTAATCCTGCCGCCAGCAGCCAAGGGACCCAGATTTCAGTTCTTTGATCAGGAGCTAAGATCGAGGAGCCAGGAACCAAAGACCTAAGCCTCCCCTGAAATCCAGGACTGAAGCCTCAAGCTTCCCATCTGGAGTATGGATCCAGGACCGAAGGATCCAATTTTCCCATAGAGATCTGGGATACAGGACCAAAGCCTCAAGTCTCCCATCAGAAGCCAGGAGAACCAATTCTCCATCTTCCTACCAGGAGCCAAGGACTGAAGCCTCCTCCTGGGATCCAGAACCCAAGCCTCAAGCTTTCTACTTCAGGTACTCCAAGCCTTCCACAGGGAGCCAAGGGACCCAGACTGTCCACCAAGACCTAGAGTTCAAGTCTTATACAACTCAAGCCAGGAACCAACCCAACTATTGGCAATCAACGACCCAAGGACCCAATCATCCTACCTAGAGACAGAACCCAAGGACTTAAAACTCTTACATGGAGCCAAGATGCAAGAACCCAAGACTAATACTTGAATCAAGGACCCAAGCCTCCCAGGCTCCTACCTAGAGCAAGAATCCAATCGGTATCCCAGGACCCAAGCTTCCTACCTGGAACCCAGGACCTAGGCCTCCCATCTGGAGCCAGTAAGAAAGGACCCAGAGGACCCAAGGCCCCCACCTGGAGCCAGGAAGAGAGGACCCAAGGACCCCAGGCCCGCACC
>NW_025398779.1:0-4880 GCF_016433145.1 Gracilinanus agilis | reverse complement strand
GTTATATAGCCTATGAAATACGCTATATTATTATTTCTAAAACAACAGTATATATACTTTAATTTAAAAATACTTTATTTCTAAAAAAAATGCTGTCATCTGAGCTTTCAGCAAGTCATAATCTTTTTGGTAGTGGAGAGTCTTGCCTCAACGTTGATGGCTGCTGACTGATCAGAGCAGCAGGTTGCTGAAGATTGGGGTGTCAATTGGTTGGCAATTTCTTAAAATACAACAATGAAATTTGCTGCATTGATTGACTCTTCCTTTCACTTGAATTCTCAGAAGCCAGTGTAGGGTTATTAATAGACTTGATTTCAATATTGTTGTGTCTTTGGGAATAGAAACCTGAGAAAAGGGAGAGAGTGAGGGAATGACTGGTCAGTGGCCAGTCGAAACACATGCAACACTTATCGATTGAGTTTGCTGTCTTATATGGGTATGGTTTATTGTACTCCAAAATCAGAATAGTAACATCAAAGATCATTGATCACAGATCACCATAACAGAAACAATAATAATGAAAATGTTTGAGGTATTGTGAGAATTACCAGAATGGGACAAAGAGACACAGAATGAGCACATGCTGTTAGAAAAATGGCACCAGTAGACTTGCTCCATGCAGGGTCACCACAGACCTTCAACTTGCTAAAAACAAAATATCTGAAGCATGATGTGAAAATCAGTTAAGTGAGATATACCTGTACATCTATGAAAGAGGTAAATGCCAAATGGAATAGAGACAAGAAGTAATATGATTTAGGAAATGGAGATAAGGGGAAATTTTTTATTTTTTGAGCCAGAGTTGTCTTTTTAAGCACATGAGAAATTCCAAGCAAACTCACACTGTATATTCTTGCTTTTTGCATTTAACACAGTGCCTGTCGCATAGTAGGTGCTTAATGTTTCTTGACTGACTGAATTGTATGTTTGCATCATTGCTTATTGATTTCTCCCTTCCTTCACCTCCCTTTCCCTCTCGTCTTCCTTTACTGGCTTCTTTTTCATCTTCTCATTTCTTTTCTCTTTTTCCTTTTATTCTTCCCCCTTCAATTTAGCAAGACTTTTTAAATCACCTTCTTACTATGTACAAGAGACACTGAGGATATAAAGACAAAAATAAAACTATCTCTGTCTTCAGGGAGCTTATGTTCTTTTGAGAGGAAACATGTTCGTGTTAAATACAAAATATATAAAAGTAATTATTCTGGGGAGAGAACTAGTAATTGTGGTGGTGGAGAATCAGGGAGATCAAGTCTCATTTGAGCTGAGCTTCAAAGGAAGGTACAGGTTCTAAAAGGTGGAGGGAATGAATTCCAGATAGAAGCGACAGCTTGTTTAAAGATGGCAGATTCTTGTCCATTGTATTGGGAAAAGCAAGCAGCTTGTTTTGGCTGGATGGTAGGTAGAATGCAGGAAGAAAAGCAAAGTTCACTAATCTCAGAAAGGTAGACCAAAGGCAGATTTCTTCTCTTCCCTGTCTCCTTTTCCTCCTTCTCCCTCTGACCCCTCACCTTTTTCTTTCTCCCCCTTTTTTTTTCCTCTCATATGTCATTAGGTTTTTAAATTTTTTTTTTTTTTTTTTTTTTTTTTTTTTTTTTTTTTTTTTAGTTTCTTTCCTCTTCCATTTTCTTCTTTAGTTTTTGTAAAGTCGATTGCCATTTATTCCAATTTGGGAAGTTGGGATGAGGTTTAGGAGGAGTGTAATAGCCCTATATTACAAAGTACTTCTCCATAAACCTTCCACCTCCATAAACCTTCCACTTGAAACAAGAATGAGATTGAGCTTTGTTAGTGCATGTCTTCCATCATGTTGTTCCCTGGCTTTGGACCTTGTGTTCTGAAATCTTTCCCAGTCCTGAAAAACACACATACCCAGGTCTTTGACACTGCAGGAATGATGCTTGGTATTGGCCCATTCAGACAGGAAGCAATTATAATCATGACTTAGATCAGAGCCTCAATTCTGCCTTTGTGAGGGGAAAGAACTACATTTAGAAACCTCCACTCCATGGTTCTGGTTCCATAAGACTATCTCTTATCCCTGATTTCTAGGCACAGAAATACACTCCAGCCCCTGATGAACACTTCACTCCAGAGCTCCAGGAGTGGATCCCGTATTCCCCGAAGCGTTCCTCTAGGCACAGCGATGGCTTCGTCCCTATTTACTCTGGTGGAGTATCTGCAGGTGAGTGTTTTCAGGGCCCTGGAGTTTGATAAGGAAGCCGTGTTCCAGCTACAGACAAAAAGACTATCCTTTTTTAATCTGCCTTGATCTTTTTAAAGTCTCCTTGAGAATTGCACCTCAGCCCCAGATACCTGAAAAGCAGTGGTCTCTCGTTCTTCACGTTCACTTCATATTTTTGTGATTTTCTTTTCTATATATAACATCTTTACCAACAGAGTAGGTATGTGATATATAGAGGAAAAAGAGTACCTCGTGTTTGATAAACCCCAAATCTTAGCTCCTGGAGCAAGAACACTACTTGGCAAAAATTGGGAAGAGTAGAAAGTAGTCTGGCAGAAAATAGGTGTCAAAACTAGGACCAACCTCTCACAATGTGTAATAAGACAAAGATCCAAATGGGTATGTGATTTAGACATAAGGAGTGACATCATAAATAAAGGAGTGTGGAAGAAATGACCTGTCAGATGTATGGGAAGGAGAAGTGTTCATGACCAAAGTTCACAGAAGAGAAAATGTTCAATTTTGGTTATTATATAGTGAAAAAGCTTTTGTCATGTAGATAAAATTAGAAGAGAAGCAGGAATTTGGGGAGGGGGGGAATCTTTGCAAATTTCTGTGGATTTTAAAATTAATATCCAAGAACTAAATATTATATTTAATAAAGTGTTATTAATAATAACTAAAGTAAGAGACCTAGGTATTCAGCCTGCTTGCCCCAGCAAAAAAATAAGAGGGAGAAGTTACAACCAAATATAAAACAATAATGTGACCATGCAAATGTGGAGGTTCAGGAGAGATTAAAGGGAATTTTGGGAAAACTAAGGGACTTATGGGGGATGAAGTCTAAGGTTCAAATTCTCTATTTATACATTTCTCTGATAAGAATTGATCTGAGTTGAATTTATAAGAATAAGATCCATTTCTTGATTCAAAGTATATGAATAGGCAATTTTCAAGAAGAAATCCAAATCACCAATAATATCCATGTTAAAAATGCTCTAAATCACTAATAAGTAGAGAAGTACAAGTTGGAATAACTCAGGTTCTGCCTCACAATCATCAGATTGGCAAAAAAGGAAAGTGGCAAGTGCTGGAGGAGCTATGGGAAAACACATACATTAAGGCAGGTGGTTGGTGCAATGGAAAGAGTGCTAGGGCTAGAGTTAGGAAGACCTGAGTTTAGATGGTGCCCCAGACACCTTCTGTCTGTGTGACTCTAGGCAAGTCTCTGCCTCAGTTACCTCTGTTCTAAAATGGAGATAATAATAGTACCTTCCTAGGGTTGTTGGGAGGATCAAATGAGATATTGTTTATAATGTGCTTAATATAATGCCTGGTATATAGTAGAGGCTTAATAAATGCTTATTTCCTTCCTTCTCAAATTAGAGTGTGAGGCCCATGAAATATAGGACTATTTCTATCTTGTTCTCTTTCCTTTTCCTCACTGAATTGTTGGTAGCATTATGACTTGGTCTATCCATTCTAGAAAGGAATTTGTATTTAATTATGCCCCCAAAGTAGTTAAGCTATGCATCCCTTTTGACTCAATAATACTAATTCTTTACTCAGAGAAATCAAAGAAAGGAAAAATACCCAGATGTACAAAAATATTTATAGCAATTCTTTTTTCGTGGTAGCAAAGAACTGGAAGCTCAGGGGATGGCTATCAATTGGGGAATGGCTGAACAAATTGTGGTATATGACTATAATGGAATTCTATTATGTTGTAAGTAAAAAGGAAAGGGATGGTTGTAGAGAAGTCTTGGAAGACTAGGAAGATTTGTATGAACTTATGCAGAGTGAAGGGAGCAGAACCAGTGCAACAGTTAATACAATAACAAAAACCACCTTGGAAGACTTAAGAACTGGGAACATAATGACCAGGCATGATTGTAGAGGACTGATGACTGAAGCAGGCTACCATCTTTCTACCAGATCAGTGATGGACTCAGAATGTAGAGTGAATCATATTTTTGATGTGGTCAACAGGGAAATCTGTTTTGTTTGACTTTGCATATTTTTTTCAGGGGTTTTCTTTTTCTTTTTTGGGGGAAACAAAGGGGTTGGAAGGAGAGAAACATGTTTATCAATTAAAAATAAATTTTTTAAAAATTAATTTCCAGAAGTCCTGGGGTGGCTAGGTCCAGGGGCTAGAAGAAAACTTCTGGAGTTAGCATGACTTTTCCATCAGGTGAAAGTTAAATGGCTAATATCACCTGCTACTTTAGTCACAGACTCTTGACATAAATAGTCCCCCTTCTTCCCGTTAGAGAATACAAAGCTATGTGGTTTAGGGTAGTTCTGATAAATCCAGTGCTTTCAAACTGGTCTAATTTTAGCTGTTGGGATAGGTTGGAGTAGATGACCGCTTAGACCCCTTCCATCTTAGAGAGTCTCTGATTCCCTGTGATATTTCTTTCCCATAATCAAACTCATTGTGGCTTCTCTTGATTGTTAAGGTCAATGAGGGGAAGGGGACCTTGGATATTTCACCTGTATGTTAGAAGTAGGTCTTTATTTGCCTTGAAAAAGAATGAGATGTATAACCCAAATCAAATTGCCTGCCAGCACTAGGAAGGGGAAAGGAAGGCAAGGGAGGGAAGGAGATAAGTTCAGTCATACAACTTAGGAAAACAGGTATGGAAATTTGTTATTACGTGTAATTGGTTTAAAATATATATATATATATTTTAAT
>NW_025398778.1:0-8771 GCF_016433145.1 Gracilinanus agilis | reverse complement strand
CACAGCCAGGCCAAAGCCACAGGGGGCTGTTGAGGCACACTCTTATATAACTGGGGTTTTCTGGGTTGCTACTCATTTTTGGATTCCTGGAACCTAGGGATGAGCACCTGATGGGGCCAGGCTCGGAGGTAGGAAAGGATTCTCTGCAGTCAGGTTGATGGGAGGTAGGAGGAAACTGAGTCCTTCAGCTTGAAGAGGAGGACCACGAATATATTGGATAGGACAGACAAGGGCTCATGGCTGGGAAGGCATGACTGGTAGAAGGTAAGGATGAAGGCAGGCTCACAGTGAGCCTTGCCTTCTGGTCCAGATTTCTAGTGGAAACTCTTCCCAGTAACATCTTTATGGAAGGCTTGCCTGAGCCGAGGGAGGCCCTGGCCAAGGGGGTAAAATAGGGATGGCTGAGCAATGAGGAGTTCCCACAGCTTTCTGGGTCTACTTTGGGGCAGCTTTGGGGGTTGGGATGGGGGAGGACTGTGGCTGCTCTTCCTCTAAGTTGGATTGCAACCAGATGAGTCTGATGACCCCTGGGCTTTGGCCAGACAAGGGGATAGAGAGGAAGGCCTGGCCAGAAGAAGTCCACTGAGCTGGAAGGGGGCCAGCC
This sequence comes from Gracilinanus agilis, assembly GCF_016433145.1. Lineage (NCBI taxonomy): Eukaryota > Metazoa > Chordata > Mammalia > Didelphimorphia > Didelphidae > Gracilinanus > Gracilinanus agilis. The sequence goes on along the minus strand of NW_025398778.1, from coordinate 8,167 downwards.
AGTTCTCCGGCTTCTCCTTGATTCGCCATCTTATAGGAATTCCATATGCCAACTTCTGCTAAGATGAGTAAGGTGCCTGATCAGACTCTGTACCGTTTGACATATGCTCAGTAGGAAAACACTAGACTTCTTTTACTATGAGAAGAATGCCACACATAAACTTCCATGTTTTTTGCTTCCACTTTTATTCAATTATGTGAGGGTACATATGTCCCAGTGGTCAGAACCTCAGAAGGCTAAGTTGTGACTGGCTTTTGCTCTTTGCCTTGAGCCAATCCATTTCCCCATGGAGTACATTTTGGGAGGCCCACTAACATGTTTTTTTCTGTCATTTTATGTTCTCTTCTTGAGTGCCTTGTCTAAACCTCCCTTCTTGGGTGCCCTATCTAAACTTCCCTTCTTGGATGTCCTGTCTAAACCTCCTTTCTCAGGTGCCCTGTCTAAATCTCCCTTCTTGGATGCCCTGTCTAAATCTCCCTTCTTGGATTCCCTGTCTAAACCTCCCTTCTCAGGTGCCCTGTCTAAACCTCTCTTCTGTCAAATGTACAAGAAATCAAGTCATTCCCCAATTGACAAATGGTCAAGGGACATGAATAGGCAGTTTTCAGATAAAGAAATCAAAACAATCAATAAACACATGAAAAAATGCTCTAAATCTCTTATAATTAGAGAAATGCAAATCAAAACAACTCTGAGGTATCACCTCACACCTAGCAGATTGACTAACATGACAGTAAAGGAAAATAATAAATGCTGGAGGGGATGTGGCAAAATTGGGACACTAATGCATTGCTGGTGGAGTTGTGAACTGATCCAACCATTCTGGCTGGCAATTTGGAACTATGCTCAAAGGGCTATAAAAGACTGTCTGTCCTTTGATCCAGCCATACCACTACTAGGTTTGTACCTCAAAGAGATAATAAGAAGAAATACTTGTACAAAAATATTCATAGCTGCGCTCTTTGTGGTAGCAAAACATTGGGAAATGAGGGGTGTCTGTTGGTGATGGAATACTATTGTGCTCAAAGGAATAATGAACTGGATCATTTCTTTAAGAACTGGAAAGATCTACATGAACTGATGCAGAGTGAAATGAGCAGAACCAGGAGAACACTGTACACAGAAACTGAAACACTGTGGGATGATCAAGTGTAATCGACTTTGCTACTGATAGCAATGCAATGATCCAGGACAATCCCAAAGGACTTATGAGAAAGAACGCTGTCCACATCTCGAGAAAGAACTGTGGGAGTGGAAATGCAGAAGAAAAACATAGGATTTATCACTTGTTTATATGGGTTTGGGGGCTTTGGGTTTTAAAAGATTACTCTGTGACAAAAATGAATAATATGGAAATAGGTTTTGAGTGATAATATATGTATAACCCAGTGGAATTGCTTGTCAGCTTTGGGAAGGGGGAGGGAGAGAACATGAATCTTGTAACCATGGAAAACTACTTAAATAAAAAAAATTAATTAATTAAAATGTTTGAAAAATTAAAAACAAATAAAAAAACAAACCTCCCTTCTTAGGTTCCTTGTCTAAACCTCCTTTATCAGGTGCCCTTCTAAATTTGCCTTCTTGATCTCCTCTTCGGAACTGCCAGCATTTTAGTAAACGACAAGACAAAGTACTAAGAATTTGAGATCAAATCTCACATCAGACACTTACAAGCTATGCCACCTTGGCTAAGTCACTCAATCTCTCTCATTCTCCATCTCCTTATCTATAAAATGGGGACAAGAACAATATCTGCCTTGCAGGGTTGTTGAGGACATCAAACTTTGTGAACCTTAAAGTATTGAATGTATTATCTTTATTCCCCACTAAGAGATCTTCACCAGGGAGTCTTTCAGTCTTTTAATTGGTCGTGTCTCTGATTTGTGGGATGCTCCCTTTGGGTCTCCCCGAGGTCTCTATGTTCTTAGCAAAATGTCTTAAGTTACCGAGGATAGGGCCAGGGAAATGCTGCTGGAGTGATAAAGATCCAGACTTGATTTATTCTTTTGTTGATTGTCTAGAAATTGCCTAGAAAGCGATGGCAAAAAAATGTTAATAATGCCAAGTGAGCTTTAAAGCACATCGAGCATTTTCAGAGAGCCGGTTGTTAAACTTTACACTTATTATATGACCCTTAAATGCAGCCATTTGTGAGTAATGGCAACTTGGAATGGAATTCTCCATTATTTCCATTATAGCAAAAATTATCTAGGGATGTTTCATCTTCGTCAATACGAGCTGAGATGTTAAATGCAGAATATGAGATGTTTATTTTGTTAATTCTTTCTGCTGTACTATAGGTACAAGCCTGCCAGAAGCAATTTTTATTAGTTTTTTAAAAAACCTTATTAATCCACACTTTTTTGTTGGGATGTCATTGTGAAGTAAGTGCTATTCATCATTAATATGTGATATTTTCCGCTTGATAGCACATGAATAACCTGTATCAGATTACTTGCCATCTCCGGGAAGGAAGGATAGAATCTGCATCACAAAATGTTAGAAAACAAATGTTTAAAAAGTGTTTCTAAATGTAATTGGGGAAAAGATAAAATATTAACTTAAAAAAATAATATGTGATATTTTCTCTGATTGTGTATAGTTTTATCTTTTCAAAAAGTTTATTGCCTTTGCAAATTGTCACTTCTCATTTGAACTTGGCTTTTTAGGACAAATTTTCCAAATCATCTTGTGTCTTGCCACTTTTGAGTTGAACCAGTTAGAAGACACGTAGGGATGTTTTGTCCTTTTCAAGGCTGCTGAAGTGTTACATGTTATTAGTCTTTAACTCAACCCATCAAGCTAGCCAGCATTAAGTAATTAACTAATAATAATAAATTAAATTTCTCTCTTTTTTGTACTTTAAAAATAATATAAAAATAATATTATTTCTTCCAATTTCACATAAAAACAGCTTTTAACATACATTTTTATAATGATATTTTATTTTACCAATTACACGTAACAACAATTTTCCATGTCACTTTTCTGAAGTGATAAGATCCAACATACATTTTCCAGAGTTAGAAGATCCAAATTGTCTGTCTCCCTCCCTCGCTTCCCTCCCCTTTCCAGGAGATGGTAAGCAATTTGGTCTGGGTTATACATGTATTATCATGCAAAACATATTTCCATAAAATCTCTCATATCTGTCCCCTTTCCTCCACTCATTCTCCAAAACTCAAGTTCAGGCCCTTATTCCCCTTTGCCTAGATGGCTGCAGAAACCTTCTAACTGCTCTCCATACCTCCAGCCTCTCATTTCTCCAATCCACCCTCCACAGAGTTGCCAATGGATGGTCCCCGTGGCATAGCTTGAACCAGCCTACACCCTTATTCAAGAAGCTTCTGTTGCTTGTAGAAGAAAAATAAACACTCTTCTATTTGGTATTTGAGTCCCTTCATTCATTGTGCAGTCATTTCAATAGTGACTCCATTTGGGTTTTTTTTGGCAAAGAAAAATGGAGTGGGTTGCCATTTTCTTCTCCAGGTCATTCATTTTTATAGATGAGGAAACTGAGGCAAACAGGGTTAAGGGACTTGCCCAGGATCACATAGCTAGTAAAGTGTCTGAGGCAGTATTTGAACTGGGGTTCAAATGTGTGACTCCAGACCTGGCTCTCTATCCACTGTGCTACCTAGCAGCCCTATACTGTGACTCGGTTCCCTCCAGGCTGATTGTTAATCACTCTGTTGGACACACTCTCCATTCCAGCCAAAATAGCTTACTTAATGTTTGCCCATATACTACTTCCCATCTCCCACTTGGTAGCCTCTGCACAGGTTGTTCCCTGTTCCCAAAGCCTGAAATACTTTTCTTCCTTACCTCTTTCTCTTCAAACCCCAGACTCCCATCAAGACTCAGCCTATGTGCTACCTCCTCTAAGAGACTGTTCATGGTCCCACCACCCCTTGTCAGTAAGCCCTGCCTCCTCCTATGCTAAAATGTCTGAATTTGTTTTGCACATCTCAAGCATTTACTTCACCCATGTTGGTAGGATACTGCTATATCCCCACCTCCAAGTGAACTGTAAGCTCTAGGCCTGTGTTGGTGAACCTATGGCATGTGTGCCAGAGTGTGCCAGAGGGGGCTGCTCCCTTTCCCCTCTCTACACTCACTGAGGACATTTCTCCCATCACCCACCCCTCTGCCCAGCAGCCCAATGGGAGCACTTCCTCCTCTGTCTGGGGTAAGGGGGCAGCTCACATGTGGTGTGAGGGTTGTAGTTTGGGCACTTGGTCTCTAAGGTCTCTAAAAGGTTCACCATCACTGCTCTAGCCCAGTGATGGGCAAACTTTTTAAAGAGGGGGCCAAAGGAAAGGAAATGCTCCTCTGTCAGTCTGTTTCTAAGGCAACTCTTTCCAAGTTTCATCGTATTGTATCCTACTCACTGTATTCGTCAGATTAGGAAGAATGTCCCCCTGGCCAGATAGAACATTTCAGGGGACCACATCTGGCCTGCGGGCTGTAGTTTGCCCGTCACTGCTCTAGGAGGTCCAGGCTCATTCCTTGTTGATCTGGTAGCCTTGAGGCCTGGCACAGAGTATGTGCTTGTTCAACTGCATTGACTACTTGAAATCTATGGCCCTCTTTAGTCCTCATATCTGTACTCCAATCTACTTTCCCCCAGTCTGGGAAAGTGCCACTTGAGAGTAGACTGGGCTGTCAGGAGAAGGCCCTGAACTTGCTCTGCTCTGAGGCTTGTCTGCCTATATATACGGAGAGGCAGTGAAGGTGGGCCCTGGAGTCAGTAGGGGCTCCATGTCAGATATTCTGCTGATCATTTCAGTGTATGACTCAAAACTTTATCTAGGAATCTGAGGGGTTCAAGGAAATTAGGCCAATGAAACTGTGTATATCTAGGGGAATGTCCAGCAGCCCTAAAGCCAGGATGTGGATGGGATGAAAGACCAGAGTGTTCCAGGGATGGAGAGCTTTTCTCCACGAGGCTGTTTGTCAGTGTGTCAGAGGCCCCCTTTATGGTACCATCTCTAATAATACTGGACAGATGGGAGGAATGGAGATCTCTGCCTTTTTTTTAACCCCTCACCTTCCATCCTAAAGTCAATACTGTGTATTGGCTCCAAGGCAGAAGAGCAGTAAGGGCTAGGCAATGGGGGGAAGTGACTTGCCCAGGGTCACACAGCTGGGAAGTGTCTGAGGTCAGATTTGAACCCAGGACCTCCCGTCTCTAGGCCTGGCTCTCAATCCACTGAGCTAGCTCCCCAGCTCCCCCTGCTAGGTTGTCTTTAAGGTCAAGCCCCCGAACTCTTTTCTTAAATATAGCCAAATGATTTTTGATCGGAATAACACCTTTCAAGTTCAAATTGCTTTTATTTTGATTTAAAATGCAAATGTCCTCCGACATACAAAAAAAAGTCAGAGAATCAACATTTGTTCAATCACTTGTAACACTGTGAGAGACAAAAAAGGGTTACTTGCTAATACCATCAAACTAATCAACTATTTCTAGTGTCACCAAGTAGCTGTCTTTGGTAGTTGCTGTTTTGCTTATTTCACTATTTTTTGTAAATCTTCCATTACTAATAAAAGCATCCGAGATAGTCTTTGACTTTAGAAATTAGGCTCCCTTTTCTTTCTAAAATCTAAGGCCCTTCTGAACTGGCCCTCGTGATAGCTGAGGGTGGAAAGACGGCAGATCATTTGTTCTACTTTCGTTATAAGGAAATATTCAAATGAAGGAAGATAAACTTTTACACTAAGCTATTAATAGCAATCCTTGGGAGGACGGGGTAGTTATTGGGCCCTAACATTGGAATGATTGGTTGTCACTAGGGCCGTTCTAGGTCTTCGTCGAAGCGCTGAAGTTCGCTAAGAAAGAGGCTGGTTCGCTGTTGGAAAGAAAAGGGAGCCAAGTGTTGTTACGATCTTAGTGGGAGTGGGAGAATGGAAATGTGTTGACGACGTCGCCAGGTTGATCCTCAACCTTGTTATAAACCCACTTGCGACTGCAGCGACACTCGACTCCACATTTTTTGGAGTTACATTTGGGGCATGGGTAGAAACAGCCTGAACACTCCAACTGCAAGCAATCGCACATGTCTAAACCATTACAGAGCAGCCTGCCTTTGTGATCGTACTTCCTCCGTTCTCTCCTGCTCCTTCGGCGTCTCCTAGTTTGAATGCCACGCTCTGTCTTGGAATTCCCAGATGTGCTCGGGTTCCCAGCGGCTCGCTGGGCCTCCTGGACTTCCTTCCTGGTTTCAGGCATGGCAGCTGCTGCCTGGACAACTGGATTTTGAACTTTTAGGGCTAGAAATTGTTGGACTATTTCTTTTTCTCCATCCTCTTCCATCTCACAGTCTTCCACAGGAATCATGTCATAGGCAACGTCCTCTTGGTCATCGTTGGGGGGCTCACTTTGGAATGAGGACTGTGCATTCATTTTCGGTCACTAATGCGCTCTGCTCTCCTTGTCTCCTTAAAAGGTGCTGCTGGACCTGAGGAATACAAAGCAGGTACAGCTTATCATATCGATGTATGTCAGAATGGCAGGAAGTCAGATTTAGGCATCAAGGAAGCCCAGGGACCCAGGGAGCCAGCGCATTGGTGGGGCATGGATCTTAAGGGGAGGTTTCTGGAAATTGGGGAATGCCCAAGTATTCCCCAACAGGAGAGAGTGGAGAAGCCAAGGTCACTTAAGGAAGGTCGCTGCAAAGTATGAGGCCGGCCTAGCTGAGGACACGTCTCCTCTTTCTCCTTCCCGTGTTCTCTCCCTCCTCTCCAGTTCTCATTCCTTGACCTGGCTTCGGCTCTGTATTAGGATGAGCAAAGCAACTGTCGCCAAGGCCTGAATGGGTTTCCCTATCTCAGGGTATCTTTGGGGCCCTGATCTCATGGGATCTGAGTTGGCGGGGCCTCAGAGGTTATCAAGAAAATCCCAGCCAAGGGTTCATGTGGCCTCTCTGGTCCCTTCCCTCCTCCACAGCAGCCTGTTCCACTACTGCCCAGTGCTAGTGATTAGAAGGGTTGCCTCCTAGCTAGCCTCAGTCTTTCCCTCTGGACTTTCCCCTCCCTGGGCCCAGTTCTGCCCTCTGGCACAGAGTGGGATGGAGATATCTTGGAGCAGAAGATGCTGTAGTTGAGGGCCTCCTTTTCCAGGGAACCAGGCCACATGATGCCCGAGTCAAAGAAGCACTCAGGAAGGGCCATTCCTGAAGTCAGTGTCTGTCCCTTCTCATTTCTTCCTTCCCTTTGAAAACTACCTCCTGGGGACAGTGGGGTGGCTCAATAGATAGAGAGCCAGGCCCAGAGATGGAAGGTCCTGGGTTCGAATGTGGCCTCAGACACTTCCTAGCTGTGTGACCCTGGGCAAGTCACTTCACCCTCATTGCCTAGCTCTTACCACTCTTCTGCCTTAGAACCAATACACAGTATTGATTCAAAGATGGAAGGTGAGGGTTTTAAAAAAAAGAAAAAGAAAAATTTTAAAAAGAAAGAAAACTGCCTCCTAATCTCTGGGCATAAATTCTGTGAGTCCCCTTTTGGGTGTGATCTGCCTCCCCTCCTGCTGTCCCGGCTCCCCAGTGGGGGGCATTGGGCCCTCCTCTCCTTCCTTACTCCACTCCAACCTTCCTTGCCCATCATTTGACCCATTGGTCTTGGACTCCTGGAATTTAAAGACCCTGGCCTATTAATTCCCCTGCATCCTTGACCTTTTTAAGCAACATTCTTTCCGTCTCTGCAGCGCAAAGGAAGCCTAGCCCCTCGACTCCCCGGGAGCGGAGAGAAACAATATTTTCTCTGGAGCGAATGAAGGAGGAAGGGAGGATCAGTGAAGTTACATCTTTGGTGCGGGAGGAAATGTACCCTAGAAATACAACATTTCTGTGCTGGAAGTAGATAGAATGTTGTGGCCCAAAGGCTGGCAGGGGAGGAACAGATGTGTTTCTGGTCACCGGAGGTGATGACCTACGAATGTGCCATCTACGAACCGAGCGTGTTCACGGACATCCTAAATCTTCCACCCTGGACGATAGCCTCGTATCCCCAGCCTAGTTTTGGTTCTCCTTTGCCCTGCTGCCTCTATGTCCCTTTGGCACCTGCTCGGGATTTCTGAGGTGGCCAGAACAGCAGTACTTCAAACAACATGCCTTCTCATAGGCAGAGAGAGTCTCTTATCCCTGCAAACTCTCCTTCCTCACCT
>NW_025398777.1:0-3118 GCF_016433145.1 Gracilinanus agilis | reverse complement strand
TTCCTTCCTTCCTTCCTTCCTTCCTTCCTTCCTTCCTTCCTTCCCTCTTAGATGCTTGCTGAATTGAGTTCAATTGAGCTGAGTTAGAAAGCAATGCTGTCTTCCAGCATCTGAAAGGCTGTCCTACAGAAAAGGGATGGACTTTACTCTGCTTGGCCCCAGAAGGCAGGACTAGGATTGCTGCTGGCTGAGGAGATTTCAGCTTGATGTGAGACCCTTCCAATACTAGAGCTCTCCTGAGAAGGAGTGAGCTGCCTTGGAGAGCAGGGGCTTCCCCTTCCCAGGTAGGGGCTGGATAATCACTTGTCCCATTCCTCATAGGGCTGATGGATGCTTAGCTTTTTGTCTAGGAGTCCCTTGAACTTCTTCTAACTCATGGACTTCTCTGAGGCTGCTGCCACCCCCACAGCCGCCTCCTACCTGAGACAACAATGACCAAATAATAGAATCTCCCATTTATATCGAACTTTAAAAGCTTCCAAAGCCTTTCCTCACTCACAACATCCAGGAGAGGTAGGCAGGGAGAGTATTCTTGTCTATATTTTACAGATAAAGAAACTGAGGCCCAGGGAGGCTCAGTGATTCCTCCATGATCATATACCTCCAAAGGTCTGTCATTGGGAACTCAGTCCAGCTCTTTGGGCTCCACGTGTAGCTCTCTTCCCAGGACACACCAGTGTGCCTTCCTTCTGGGTCACTCTGTCTTTAGACATTCCTTGTGTCTAAGGATCCTCGGGTCCACATTGCTTGCATGATTTGAGCTGGGACCAGTGAATGGACAGTTTCTTCATTTGCAAAATGGAATCTGGTGGGGGAGAAAAGAACGGTTGGCTGGATCAGCTCAAGCTCCAAATGGATGGTTGCAGAACCCCTTTGTTTTTCTTATGCAGAAAGTGTCCCTAGAGAATTCCAGGGTCTCTCACATCCTCCAGGACCCTCTCTCAGGCTTCTGGATCTGGATGCAGGCAATGCCCACATCCATAGTGATAGTCTTGACCTGTTCCTGAGTTCCATGTGTCTTCAGGACATTTCTACCTTGACTTCCCAGCAGGATCTTCCTCTCTAGGGCCCAGACTGAGCCTCTTACCTCCCTGCTCCCCAACCCCCCACATCTTTTGCCTTGATTATTTTCTTCAGTGGTAACACCATTCATGCTAGACACCTTGTAATGATCTTTGCATTCAGTTATCACATCTTGTGGCTTTTACCCTTCTAATATCCCTTGAAAGAGAGCTAGGGTTGAGGTCAAGGATATGAGTTCAAATCCTACCTCTTCTAGGTACTACTTGGGTGTCAGAGGCAAGTGGTTCATTTCTCAGGGCTGTGAAATAAGGGGCCAGATGGTCCATCTGAAATCTGCATCCTGATCCCGTGATGGCCAGTATGGACCTGGATGCCGTTGTGCTAGTGTCCTAAGTTGCCTTCTTGCTTTTCTGCCCAATCCCTTTCAGTTTATCCTTTAGATCTCTGCCCAGCTTCATACAGATCATGTGTCATTCGTCTGCTCAGAAGCATCCTGTGACTTCCTGTTGCTTGGTTGCTGTTCAGTCATTGGTGTATAGTTGGAAAATCTTGAACCCCTGGAACTGCATTGCCCAGGATTCATTTCTGTATTACCCACAATTCCTTTTCCTTTCTATTTACTTTCACCTTTTGCGTGATTGTATATTTGTTTTGGGTAAAGCCCCTCTCCCTCTCTCTTCTACACAAAGTGAGTGGGGAGCTTGCTCTGTGTTCTCTAGCTCTCTAGTTAAATATTAATAAATCTCTATAAATACTTGGAGATATTGAATATTAATTTTTAAATCCACTTTAGTCATATCTAACTCTTTATGACCCCGTGAGGGTTTCCTTGGCAGATACCAAAGTGGTTTGCCATTTTCTCCTCTAGCACATTTTACAGATGAGAAAACTGAGGTCAACAGGGTTAAGTGACTTGCCCAGGGTCACACAGGCTAGTAAGTGTTTGAGACCACATTTGAACTCAGATCTTCCAGACTTTCAGACCCAGTGCTCTGTCCACTGTGACACCCAGCTGCCCTATAGAATCTGAGGCAAGGTGTTAATAATTGATAAGGACTTAGCCTATTTGCCTTCCCTTAAAAGGACCTTCAAGCCAAAGGAAGGATAAGAGGGAGATTTCAGGCAGGGTAACAACCAGCCTGTTTGGGGACTGGAAAGATTCAGGCTGACTATTCTTTCAGGGAAGCTAGAACAGCCAGGAACTTGAATGGAACAAGAAGAATGTACCTTTACTTTCACTAAGGGCTGCCTGAAATTCAGCATTTCCCCCAATTGTGCTGTGTTAAAAACCACATTAGTGTGAGGCCAGGCCCATAGACTCCCCGACACTGGCAGTGGGACCCTCTTCTGGAGTCCAGAGACCTGGATTTAAATCTCACCCCCAGCACTTGTCCCCCTGCGAGCCTCAGTTTCCCCAAATACCCCACCGGAGGTAATAAAGCGTGTTTTTCCTGCCCACAGGTCAGGCTTCTGGAAGCATTAAAGAAAAGAAAGTGACTGGTTCTTACTTCCCTATTTTTGGTGGCTTTCAGACTCTCCCCTGACACCTAGTAAACACTTCATCCATGTTTGTTGACTGATTGACTGATGACAGAGAGTGGAGGTTTTTAAGCACTTTACATGTGTTGCCTCACATTATCTTCACAACAACCTCGTGAAGTAGGTGCTGCTGTCATCCCCATTTTTCAGAAGAGGAAACTGAGACTAAGTAACTTTTCCAAAATCACCCTACCTGGAAGTATCAATTGCAGAGCTTTCTGTATTCTACCCACTGGGCCACCCAGCTTCTTTATCCTGAACACTCTTTGAGAGATAAGATCTGGGCTACAGGTAGAAATCTCGCCTTGGGGCTTCCTGGAGTAGCTGACTGCTGCCCTTCTTCACCCCGCTGGAACACAAAGCCTCCCTTGTCATGCGGGCCCCCTGCTTGCCTCTTATTATTATTTCCCTCTCATTCAGATGGAAAACTCAGAAAATAGTTCCATCCATTTGTTTGGTTGAATGCCTTTCACTCTAGTGGGGGTTATCCTTTCTCTCTCTGTCTCTCCCCCTCTCCCTCCCTCTCTCTCTCTCTCTCTCTCTCTCTCTCTCTCTC
>NW_025398776.1:0-4226 GCF_016433145.1 Gracilinanus agilis | reverse complement strand
AAGAAAGAAAGAAAGAAAGAAAGAAAGAAAGAAAGAAAGAAAGAAAGAAAGAAAGAAAGAAAGAAAGAAAGAAAGAAAGAAAGAAAGAAAGAAAGAAAGAAAGAAAGAAAGAAAAAGAAAAAGAAAGAAAGGAGGGAGGGAAGGAGGGAGGTAGGGAGGGAGGTAGGGAGGAAGGAATTCTAGGCATAGGGTACAGTCTGAGAAAATGCACAGAAACATAAGAACTAAGTCAGAAGATAATGCTGGAAAGGTAGAGGGGCATCAGATTGTATAGAGTCTTGAATATCAGGCAGAGGAATTTGATTTTTACTCCAAAGGCAGTAGGAAGCATTAAACCAAATGTCACTTCATGGGAAGACCCAGAATTCCAAATGTTGTCTTATTATGATGCTAGGTAATATAGCAAAAAAACATCTTGAGATATCATCTAATTTATCCCCCAGGAAAAAGACCCCCCAAATCACACCAAACAAATAAGAATCTAGCAGATTTTTGGAAGTACTTAAGGAATAAGATGCTATAATTTCTCTCAGTAGCCTGAAGCATGTGCTTCCACATGTTTCTTACAAGTAAAGGATTTCAGTGTTTTTCAATCTCATTAGCCATGTTATACTCTTACATTTTGGCTCACATTGTTAGTAAGGCACTTTTCCACCAGGCTTTTCATTAAGCCAATGCACAACTAGGTTATTGATTTTCTGCACCACTAATTCCATTTCCTCACCCAACAAATTGCCTTTTTTTCCAGAATGCATGAGAACTTCAGTCTTCCCATGTCCTTTGTCCTTACTGACCTTAGTAGCAGAGGAAGTTTTAGCATGATAACACTCAAAAGTTGAGAATATAATGAGAATTTTCCTTCTTGGGTTGGCAATTTGGGCTTTATTCCCCTTGTTGACAAGACTAGAGCTGAACTAGAATGGTGTGACTGGTGCTTTGACCCAGGGCACCAAAATTTAGAATGTGTTTAGAATGTACTTATACTGCTTCAGAGACTCAGAAATAACTGAGGTTGGTTTCTACTTAGTAATAATAATAATTATGATAGGAAACTACCAGGTGGTCTGCTTTCCTCTGCACTCTGCCCCACCAGGTAAATTCTCCTGGATTAACAATACTCCTTCCATTCCCAAATAGTATTTACCTTTAAAAAAATTGATTTGGCTTTATACTCGTCCTAGGCATAATTGGTGCTGTTTGCTCCAGGTACCATATTTTCTAGTGACAGTTATGGTAAGCACTCTCTGCTTCTACCTGAACTTTATAAGTTGTTTTTAAAAAAATCTACTTTCTTTTTGTCAAATATAATGTTTGTCCCATGACTAGTAGAGGAAAGTTCCACCTTATTCTCTAAGCTTATGAGTATCTTCATGTTTAAAGTGAAAAAAAATCTTCCCTTCAAAGGCTCTGATATAGTAGAATAAACTGATTCTTACCACTTCCTCTCTCCCTTTTCTTCCACTCTTATACTGTCAATGAAGAAGCAATTGTAATTCATAAAGGACTGGACTATTTTGTAGGATTTTCTTTTGTTTCATGAATTGTCATGGCCAAAGAATTCATCACCAAATGAATGATAAACACTAGTCCATATTAGAAACAAGCCTTGCTATGAATATATATTAATTATTATTATTATTTATTTTAACTAGCATTTGTATAGTATTTTAAGATTTGCAAAGCACTTTTACAAATATTTTCTCATTTTATCATCACAAGAACAGAGGATAGAGGGGGAAGTATTATTATTATGATGATTTTACTGATGAGGAAACTGAGGCAGATAGAAGTTAAGTGAGTTGTCCATGGTCACACAACTAGAAGTGTCTGAGGGTAGATTTTAACTCAGATCTTCCTGACTCTAGGCCTGGCACACACTTTATCACCTAAATGTCTAAGTATCATCATGTTATCAAATAATACTCATTTTTAAATATGTTATTGATTTATGCATGAGTAGCAAACTAATGCATTTCATTGGAGGATGCTTTTGAAAATACATATTGGAGGGGGCAGCTGGGTAGCTCAATGGATTGAGAGCCAGGCCTAGAGACGGGAGGTCCTGGGTTCAAATCTGGCCTCAGACACTTCCTAGCTGTGTGACCCTGGGAAAGTCACTTAACCCCCATTGCCTAGGCCTTACCGCTCTTCTGCCTTGGAACCAATACACAGCATTGATTCTAAGATGGAAGATAGGGGTTTTTATAAAATAAAAATAAAATGCATATTAGAAAAGTGTTGTATATTTTAATGTCCTGTTTCTTTTTTTCCTATCCTTTGTATATACATGCACCAACAAGAAAACATTCTGATGTTCTTCCAAATTGATCAATATTAGCATGATCTTAATACTCATTTAACAGTGATTTTCTGTTCCTCACTGCCTGAAGGTAAGGTGTGCTACATTGGGGGGAAGGGAGGAAGGTGGGGGTTCTTGTCTGCCACTGGTTCAAGCTTCCATCTAATGTGTTCCCCCACTTTTAGAGGTCCAAGCACCTAGTTCTATTTGACCACTAATATCAGATTCATTTTTACAAAGGAATATTGAAGTTAAAAGTATAACAAAAACAAACCTACAAAAATTTCCCCCCAACACCTAGAGAACATAATCTCTCTCTGCTACTTTACTCTCTGAGGAAAGGAAAGAAATTAGGCTTCAGTTAGTTCATTTCTACATAACATTAGTCCCACCAAGTTCAAAGATCAAAACCCTCCCTGGCTTCTCAGTTTCTCAGCTGGGTTGATGGGAGCATTTAGTCTAGAATCTTGGAATCCATCATCCCCATGGCTGAAAATTCTAGTTCAGGTACTCTATTCTCAGCACCTAGAATGGACAAGGAAACACACACACACACACACAGCCAAAACCCAACCTGAGCCCCCTGACGTGAGGGCAAGAGAAGGTAACCTTTAAGCACTTGCCCCAGAACTCTGCCAAAACAGAGATTGATTGTTCAGGGGACTTAGGCTAGATTTAAAGGCACAGATAGTTCCAGATACACAGTCAATGGAAAGAGGCTGCTCCCACCCATGCGGTAGGTCAATATGGAATGTTTCTACTTGTGATCATCTTCCCGTATCTCAAAAGTGTGGAACCTAGAAAGAGTCAGAATTAAAAATCCAGACCCCTGTATGACACTATAGTCAAACAGGCTTACCTGTAGGAATTCCTACCTTCCAGACCTCTCCCCCTTATCTGAAGGAATTCCTACCTTGAAGACCTCCCCCTATCCTGTCCCCTGCTGCCTACTACCCCTTAAAAACCCAGCTCGGCACAGCTCAGGGTCCCACATCAGCCTTTCAATGTGAGACCATTAGCTAAAACTAAGATAATAAAGTCCCTTTGCAGTTTGCATTGTTGGTTCAGACTCATTTATTGGGATAAGTCTCCAGGCACTTCATAAACAAGTCCCTGGCAGCTTCCATGTGGTTACTTCCATCTTAGGTGATTTGAGCATGTGTTAAACACCCATTATATTTATATAAAAGAGATCATGAATAATAGTTTCCATTCTAAAATGAATGAGGAACCTAAATGTGAAGGGAAATGGGACAGAAATAAGAATCCAGGAAATTAAGCAGTCTTCTTATTACAAACTTATTTTACAAAATTCACTCTTGACTCAATATTTTTCCTCTTCCACACCAGCTGGCTTGCCTCTTTACCCATTCTTCCACCCCTTCATCCCCTTTCCAGCTCACCTTTAAACACTGTCTTTCTTCCTTAGAATGCAAGCTCCCTGGAAGGCAGCTATGTAGCTCAGTGGATTGAAAACCTGACCTAGAGATGAGAGGTTTTAGAATCAAATCTTGCCTCAGATACCTCCAAGCTGCGTGACCGTGGGTAAGTCTCTTAAACCCCATTGTTTACCCCTTACTGCTCTTCTGCCTTGGGACTAATACTTAGTATTGATTCTTAGATGGAAGGCATGGGTTAAAAAAAAAAAGTAAGCTCCCTGAGGGCAGACATTGTCTTGTTTATTTTTATATCTCCCGGTGTCTAGCACAGTGCCTGAAATATAGTAAGTGCTTGATTAATGTTCTACCTCTCTATTTTAGTCATTCAGTCCATGATTATTATTTATTAATTATATAATATCAACTATTATATAATAATTTGTACATATTTATATATAATATAATATTTGTTGTGTTATTTTATTGTATTAATATTTATTGTTTATATGATATATCATTTATATTATATTTATATACTGCTATGCTTA
>NW_025398775.1:0-1124 GCF_016433145.1 Gracilinanus agilis | reverse complement strand
GAGGAGGAGGAGGAGGAGGAGGAGGAGTTGGAGAGGAGGAGAAGGAAGACCCAAGTAAGTGATTTTCACTTGTTGATTGTGAAATCAGTGTTTGATATTAATATGTCTATGCCTACTGAATCTCTGAGATAGAACATTAAAAACATTATAAATGCATGTCTGAAATGTATCTTTAACTTGGTTTCACAATCCAGTTGTCAAATTCCCTCTCATAAATTAATCAATCTAATAAAATTAGATTGGTTTATTTTCAACTGAAAATCTCTCATTAAGAACTAATTAAGCAGTTAGGCTCATTGAATTGAGAGCCAGATCTAGAGCTAGAATGTCCTGGGTTCAAATTTGGCTTCAGACACTTCTAGTACTCAACCTCAAGTGACTTCCCCTTACTGCTCTTCCGCCTTAAGAAACGTTAAGGGTTTTACTTTTTTAAAAAATTAATAAATAAATATAAAGACAAGAAGCCACATAAATGAAAAGTTCTTCTACATCAATAAATTTCTTCATCAAGTCAAGTAAAATATACTTAACAACTTATAGAAATATTTTTATACCAAAATACCATGGCTCCATTAATTATCCTACTTACAAGAGCAAAATGGAGACTAAAGTTTGAGAACAGTAACTTCTACCACTTTTACCTCAGTATAATCATTCATTAAGGGGTCATGTGAAAGAAGCTCAAATTGAAAAAAAAGTTTGCCTTTTATCAATCAAATGTTTACTGAATCTCTAATTTATACCTAGGACTAAATGCTATGTAACCAGAACAATTATTCTTTAAAAAGGAAAACAACACATTCAAGTCCAATTTAAAATATATATACTGATCTGGCCTCAAGTACTTCCTAGCTATGTGATCTTGAGCAAGTCATGAAACCCCTATTGCCTAACTCTTAACCACTCTTCTGCCTTGAAACCAATTGACAGTATATATTTCTAAGATGGAAGGTATGGGTTTCAAAATGTAAAAGTAATAAATAATTAAATTTATATATATGCCATATATAAATGTTAATAGATTCATTATTAAATAAATATTTATTTTTAAGTTAAATTAATAAATTAAATTTGATAAAAAGACATTTGTTAAGTAAATAAATGTATTATTAATTATATATATG
>NW_025398774.1:0-1942 GCF_016433145.1 Gracilinanus agilis | reverse complement strand
ATATATATGTGTGTATATATATGTATATATATGCATATACATATATATACATATATATTCAGACACACATATAAATACTTCTAATCATTCACTGTCCTATTATTCTTTTTCAATTTTGTTGTAATTTCGAACTTTTATTCTTTGTCTTACTATTATTTAATGTTCCCTCTAATATCTCTAGAACAATTGATGCAAATGTTAAAAATTATTACTTTGTTTCACTAGCTTCTTGCTCCCTCTCAGTTCTATGTATTGGAATCTAACATGCACCCAAACAAGTTGAGTGAAAATAACTCTTATTCTTCATCACTTCAAGTGTTCTCTCACCAGACAAAACATCGCCAATTCCATTTCCCTCAACTCTTCCTCATAGTGGCATGAAGTAGAAGCACTTTACCTGGCCGTTCTTTTGGATTCCCTCCAGCTTATTGATGCTTTTCCTAAAATGTGTCCTCTAGAACTAAACAGAAAGTAATTCCTTTACAATGTAAATAGAATTCTTAACAATTTGGAATAGACACACAACCGTTCCTAGAAGGAGGATGTCAGGGATGTCAGCAGACTGAGACTACTCATACCTATCTGAGAGCCATTAAGATTTTTCTCTCTTAAATCCAGCGAGACTTCTGTCCTTTTTGGAGGAAGAGACCAAAGGAAAAAAGGAAAGACTACTACAAATATCACAAGATAATTGAAATGATCAAATGAGATAAAATGTATGAAGGACTTTGAAATTTAAAAAGAGAAGTGCCTTGTATTCATTATTATTTATTTATTATTTAGACCCTTAACTTCTGTGTATTGGCTCCTAGGCAGAAGAGTGGTAAGGGTGGGCAATGGGGGTCAAGTGACTTGCCCAGGGTCACACAGCTGGGAAGTGTCTGAGGTCGAATTTGAAGCTAGGACCTTCTGTCTCTAGGCTTGACTCTCAATCCACTGAGCTACCCATCTGCCCCTTGTATTCATTATTTTGACTGGTTAGGGGCCATGAAAAGCCACCCAATGCTTTCAAAATATTTTCCGTTATGCAGACACTGTCTATTTCTC
This sequence comes from Gracilinanus agilis, assembly GCF_016433145.1. Taxonomy (NCBI): domain Eukaryota; kingdom Metazoa; phylum Chordata; class Mammalia; order Didelphimorphia; family Didelphidae; genus Gracilinanus; species Gracilinanus agilis. The sequence goes on along the minus strand of NW_025398774.1, from coordinate 895 downwards.
AAGTCTTCCAACTTCCTTCAAGGAGGAGAAGCTAATGCTTTATCTTATTAAATAATTTATATATCTGGGTTGCAGAAATGAAAAGATTTCATAACTAAATGGATTTTTTTTTCCTCTGGAAACATTTCTACAAATCTCTTCAGTTGAAGTGAAAGTTTTTATGTTTGCTTTCTTGCTGTCATTCCTAAGGAATGCTGGAACTGGGACCCTGAACATAGAAAATATATTGTTCTTCTCCCTAGTAGCAGTTGTCCTTCTCCCTAAACAAATTATCATTTGCATTTTAACATTCTTGGCTATTTTTAAGAACAGTCATAGCAATAAAAACACCACTGAGGTACTTAAATCATTGACTATTTAAGAAGAACCAAAAATGTATAATGGACTGCTTTAGACCTTGGGAAGATATGATTATATTAAGGCCACCATGGCTCCTGTCTAATGTAGCATATTCAAATAAAGGCATATAACATCTACACAAATAAAAATGATGAAGGTTAGAATAAAGTAAGTGCAAAGGTCAGAAAGGAAGAAAAAAGTATTCTTAAAGTCTGAGGGAGTAAAGATAAGCAAACTGTGTTAAATTCAGTCAGTCTCTTGAGACTGTACTTTATATAAGGCAGTACATTGTGCTTTAAAAAACACTTTACTGGATACTTCAATATTTCAAGGATCCATGATTTCATCAGTGTGAATGTGGGTTGCAATTCCCTATATGCTTTAAGAGATGGCTTGGTAGATTGTGTGATTGCACAGAATCATGAGCTGGAAACCAAACTTTTGTCGATAGGCTGGTCTTGGGGTCATAGATGTGGGGCTGGAAGGGACCCTAGAGGTCATCAACTCCAATATCCTCATTTTGCAGGTAAGGGAACTGAGAATTAGTCAAATTACA
>NW_025398773.1:0-2795 GCF_016433145.1 Gracilinanus agilis | reverse complement strand
CCCCAGACATGCATAAGGTAAGGCAAGGTAAGGTAAGGCCAACAAGCATTTAATAAATGCTTATCATATGCTAGGCACTGGAAAGAGAAAACATTGGTGGTGGGGTAGCTGTTGCACAACCTTTCTCTCTCCCCAGACCACCCTGGAACTCGGGATCTTGGCATCTTTAGCTTACAGGCAGAAAAAACCCTAACCCAGGTCCAGTTTAGCAAAAAGCAGGAAGCAGAAAAATCACTACAATTTGCATTGCTCAGAACTCCCAGTTAGGGAAAATTCTAATATTTAGCTAGAGAGGTTGAATTTCTGACTCGTTGCCTCTATGTAATCTCAGTGGTGGCCGTTATCTTCTGCAATTTTTCAGGCGACATCCAGAATTTCAGGGAAGTTAAGACCCACCAGAGTCTGCATGAAATCCAGTGGGAGATGGTGGCTCCCTGCATGCCTAAGGAGGCTTCCTACATCTAGTGACAAGTTGACTCTGTGAGGGGAAACATTCAACAGAGTGGTCAGTCAACCCCAATGTATCTGAGAAGACTCATGTATGTACCAGCAATGGGAGAGGGGCTGAGATGGAAGGGCCCATCGTCCCCCTTTGCTGACCAGGGCCAATTCAAACTGTCTTTATCTCATTTCCAGAGTTCACAAGAAAAGCTGATTCCAACTCGAAACCTTTGCTGACCTCCAGTGATCAGCCCATCAATGCATTTTTTTAAACCCTTCCTTTTAGTCTTAGTAACAACTCAAAAGACAGAAGGGCAAGGGCTTGGCAATTGGCATTAAGAGACTTGCCTGGGGGCACAGCTAGGAAGCATCTTGAGACCAGATTTGAATTCAGATCCTTCCAATGTCAAGCCTGGTGCCCTATCCACTGTGCCACCTTGCTGCTGTTACTGAATAAACTTTCCCCCCCCCTCTTTTGCCTGAATAAATTTAAATTTTTCCTCTTCCTGAGTTTTGCCCCATCCACCGAGGCAAAAGCCTGAAGAATTTTCCTTTGAACCTACCCTCACCACCAGTTGCTTTATCTCAAGGAGCTACAAAGGTGGTCGTTTTGACTCTTGTTAGGCAGTGCTGGTCAGCAGGGAAAATGCCAGCTGCTTTGATGCCCTCTGTTTCTGCTCCCATCCAAGCATCTCCTGGAGCTTTCTGTGTTTCTTGGCCTTCGTCCCCAGCAAGCGGGGTGGGACACTGGGACCCCAGCTGGAGAATGTGGCCAAGGAGCCAGCAGTCATCTTCACAAAGGAGCAGAGGAAGGCCTCCTTCTTCTTAATGAAAGTAACTGTGACCATAATGTTGCCCCAAGTCTAAAAGTGCTTTTCACCTTCACCTGAATGAAGGCAATTTGATTTGTCCTAGAAAACCAGAGCCCTCACCAAACCTGTCCCCTTTCTCCCCAAACCCGGCCACTTTCTGGGAGGGAGACCCATAAAGTCTGGGCAGAGAGATTGGGTGGGGGAGGCTGGTAATAGAGTCATGCTGAGGTCCGAGCTGATCTCTCGGGCTTTGGACCAGACCAAAGAGTATAGGACAGTGATGGGCAACCTTTTGAGCCAAAAAACCAAGCATAACTTGGGCGGTGTGCCACTTTGAGAAAAAAACCATAATTTTGTGATATTTATAGTTTTTAAATAACAAAAATGTATTATTGTAATATATAACTACATTTAATAAACAAAAATAGGTAAATTAATATAGGTAGAATTGTCTTCTATAGTGCACAGAGTGTCTACACTACACTACAGCAAATGTTTCATCCTCGGCATGCAGCCCCATACTTCTCTGCATGCAGCCACATGTGGCTGCGTGTCATCGAAAATGTCTACACGTGTCTGTGCTGACACATGTGTCATAGGTTTGGCATCACCAGTCTAGGAAATTATGTGGGGGATACTTTAAGGGCTTCTCGTTTGTAAAAATAATAGGTAAATGAATTATTGATTATAAACTTATTAGATACTCTGCTTGTTATGCTTACAAAGTATCTTCACTTTATATAATTGAAATGAAGCTCATGTGTGAACTTCTCTTTAGGGCCAGGTGCAAGGATGCTAAGGAGACTCTTGTTATATAAAAATAAACTATTTGTTGAGAATATACAGATAAAAAAGGATTTCTAATTCTAAGGGATGCTAACTCCACCCAAATAAAACTTCCTGGTTCTGCAAGGAATCGCTTCTCCTGTTTCCATAGGCTATATTGATCCTTCCTGATCTGATTAACTGAAATTTTCCCTATTCTATAATAAAACTAATACTATTATCCTTATAAAAAGTTATAAAAATAACAAAGGCCAGCTGGCTGAGCCTTAGCAAGAACCAAATTAGGACTCTGAGTTTTAGCAGACTCAGAGTCCAAACCAAAGACCAGGGTTTCTTTGGTCTTCTCAGATATAAAAACAATTTATGAAACAATAGTCACTAGTGTTTCCCAAGTTGGAAAAGGAAAATCACTTAGCTCCTTCAGTTTTTTTTCCCTCCTGTCCTTCTACCTCAGACAAGAGAGAGAAAAGAAGATGTCACCTCCTCTCAGCACTCCAAGAGAGAGTAATTGTCACACCCAGAGACTATCACAGAAAAACCATCACACCTTCCCTCACACTGTCATCATTTGAAACTGACACTCTGTCTCAGATCTGTTTAAAACTCCAATTCTTTCTCAAGCCAGCTTTTCTACTTCTTAACTCTAAACCAATATAACATTTATTATTCATATTATTAATATATAATAACACATTATATCATTATTTTATTAATAATTAATAGATTATCATGTGCTATTATATTGTATTGTTAATT
>NW_025398772.1:0-9656 GCF_016433145.1 Gracilinanus agilis | reverse complement strand
AGTGATCCCAGGTCTCCTTCCGCTACTTTAGGAGCGGCGGAGGGAAACATAACAATAGCTTCTATTTACATAGAGCCCTGGAAAAAAATCTGATTGTTCTTCGGGGCTATCCAGTGAAGTAGATAATGAAAGTTTTATTATCTCTCTTTTACAGATTAGGGGACTGAGGCTCTGTAGCTGTAAAATGGAGATAAAAATATTTAGAGTGCAAGTAAGATAATGAATACAAAGTGCTTCGCAAGCCTTCCAGCTACATACATAAGTGTGTGGCTCTTCAGCAGTGCCCCATTCTTTGGGACCCCATTTGGGGTCTTCTTGGCTAGACCTTGAACCCAAATCTTCTGATTTCCAAGCCAATATTTTTCCTAAAATTGAAGTTATGCCTTTCTCTGAGGTATGTTTGAGACAATACCTCCGGCCATTCCCGGGGCTACTTGGGACTAGCCTGGGGCCCTTGGGCCGAACTAATTAGTTACCAGGCCTTTTTTTTTTTTTTAAACCTTTACCTTCTGCCTTAAGGCAGAAGAGTGGTAAGGGCTAGACGATGGGGGGTTAAGTGACTTGCCCAGGGTTACACGGCTACAAATTGTCTGAGTTCCTTTTCGAACTCAGGACCTGGATCTGGCAGTTAACCAAATTTTGTGAATTCTGCCTCCCACATCCATCCATTACATAGCCTCTATCCTAGACTCTCTTCTCTTCTTCCCTAGGTAACCGTAATAGCTTCAGTCTTTCTCCTTCCAGTCTTGCCCTCATTAAACCAGTGAGATTTCTTAAAAACAGATATTATCGTGTCACTTCTCCAAAACAGTCATTAGTTACCCAGATCATGTTTAGCCTGGCATTTAAAACCCCCTACAGCAGAGATGGGATAACTAGGTGGTATAGTGGATAGAGTGCCCACCCTGGATTCAGGTGTTAGACACTTACTAGCTGTGTGACCTTGGGCAAGTGACCTGACCCTGTTTGCCTCAGTTTCCTCCTCTGTAAAGTGAACTGGAGCAGAAAATGACAAATTACTCCAGCATCTTTGTTGAGAAAACCTCAAATGGAGTCAGGAAGAGTCGGACACACCCAAGCAATGTCATCACAGACATAGCTGGCCCACCCTTTTTTTCAGCCTTCATATTTCTTCCCTTTTCCACACGCTCTATTTCAGGCTAAGTATTGTCAGTATATGACATTCCACATTTCTTTCCCTAGTCTAGACTGCACTCCTTTCATACCTCTGCCCTAAAGAATTCCCAGCTTCCTCCAGATCCTAGCTCAGGCCTTTCTTGTGCACCCTCCTCCACCCATTGGCATCCTTTCCCCCTTTACATTTCCTTCTATTATTCGGCTTTATTTTCTTTGCATGTAAGTGGTCTCCCTCCCTGAAGACATAGACTGTTTCCCTTTTTGTCATTGTCGTCCTAGAGTCTAGTATGGTGCCTAGAACACAGCAGCCCCTTTCAGTAAGTTTCTGAATAGAACCTTCCCGGCAGCTCCTCCATGGAGGAATAGATGGTGAGATCCATCTAAGTTCACACACAAGAAAGGATCTTCTGGTTCAGTGTTAGGGCCAGAACTGGAGGGACTGAAAAAAATGGGATAATCTCATAAAAGGGACCCTGTTGTTATTTTGGGCCTGAAGACTTGGTGAATGTGAACATGGAGCCACCGACAGTGATTTTTTTTTTAACCCTCACTTTCCATCTTGGGGTCGATACTGTGTATTGGCTCCAAGGCAGAAGAGTGGTAAGGGTAGGCAGTGGGGGTCAAGTGACTTGCCCAGGGTCACCCAGCTGGGACGTGTCTGAGGCCAGATTTGAAACCGGGACCTCCCATTCCTAGGCCTGGCTCTCAATCCACTGAGCTACCCAGCTGCCCCCACCAACAGTGATTTTTTTTAAACCCTTGTACTTCGGTGTATTGTCTCATAGGTGGAAGAGTGGTAAGGGTGGGCAATGGGGGTCAAGGGACTTGCCCAGGGTCACACAGCTGGGAAGTGGCTGAGGCCGGGTTTGAACCTAGGACCTCCCGTCTCTAGGCCTGACTCTCACTCCACTGAGCTACCCAGCTGCCCCCCAACAGTGATTTTTGAAGGTTGTCAGAGAATGGAAACAGTACTACATGATAGAAGGGCAAATGGGTTAATAAAAAGGGAATGAGAAATGGAATCGTCTAACCATGTGTTAGGGAGCTCCACCATGCTTCCTAGTGCATGTTATTAAAAGGATGGTTAGTGAATGTCTAGAAAAGGAAGCAGTGATAAAAGAGCTCTGGTAGGGCTCTTTGTGAGCAAGAACAGCCCCAGCAGACTAACCATGCCCTTTTATGACAGGGTCACTAGCTTGGTCAGGGAATGCTATTGATCTAGAATCATGGGCCCATAGATTTAGAGCTCAAAGGGACCTTCATAGCCATCTAGTCCTTCATTTTACAGTGAGAAAACTGGGGTCTCGAGAAATCCAATGATTTGTCAGGGTCATCCAGATAATGGTAGAAGGATGGGAACCCAAACCTTCTGTCTTGGAAAAAACGATGCTCCTTCGCTACACTGCCTCTAGTTCAGCTAGATTTTAGCAAAGCGTTTGACATGTTTCTTGTGGACGAGGTGGAGAAATCTGGGCTAAATGATGATAGTCAGGGAGCTTTAGAACCAGCAGCATGGCTGGACTCAAATTTATTGTTCAGTTTTCAGCCTGGAAGGAGTTCTCCCCAGGAGCGAGCACCCTAAGAACCAACGCTTGCCTCTGAGCGGAACATTTTTCTCACTGACTTGGCTGAAACCATGGAGGACGTGCTTCTCAAATTGCCTTGAGACACGAAGAGGGGAGAAATAGTTAACACAAAAGATGATGGAAGCAAGAACTGAGGAGATCTTAACTGGCAAAATAATGAGCTGAAATTTAATAAGGATAGAGATAAAGTCTTAAACTTGGGTTTTAAAGAATGGGCACAACCTCTCAAGTACAAGATTGGAGACACAGGGCTAGGCAGAACTTCATCTGGAAACAGTAGGGAGCGGGAGGCAGTGTGGACTATGCGTTCAAGGTGGCTCAACAATGTGATATGGCTGGCAAAAGGATTCATGTGATCTTGGCTGGGGTTGAGAGGTCAAGTGTCCAGAATACAGGAGATCACAGGGAGTCCTGTTGTATATATTCTGCTCTGGAATACTGTGCTCAGTTCTAGGCACAACTGAACTGAAGAAGGGCCTGACGAACTTGAAAGTATTCAGAGGGAAGGCAACCACAATGGGATGGACATTAGAGACCATCCAAGTTGACATCAACGCCTGCTTGTTGGGAATGTTATAGAAGGAACTCTTGTCTAGAGTTGTGTGTGTTAGACCAGGCGGCCTCCAAAGTCCTTTGACCATTGAGATTGGGTTTGGGGGATGCTCTTGGGGGTCCTAACTAATTCAAGTGCCATGACCCTAGTCTAAGTCTAGGATGAAGACAACGAGAAGGAGACAACTTTCTGGAGACTCTGGGTTTGTTTACAGAGCTCTGTCTTTAATGGCAGAAACGAGAGAAAAACATGACGGTTTATAGGTAGTTGAGATGCAGAGTTCTGTGTTATTTTTTCCCCCATGTGTATCCATGGCAAAAAGCTTACGTCACCAAGACAGCAATGAAGTATCCAGTTAGTAACAGAACAATCTTGTCTTCTACCTGGAAAAACCCACTAACTAAAGCTCACTTTGCCATTTGACAGAACGGTTCACGTCAGCTTTGGCCCCAAGCAAATGCTGCGAGATGTTCAATATCAGCTTAGCAGTTGCGTGCTCTTGTGCCAGTGCTGAAATCCCATAGCAGTATGCGCAGGCCTCTGACAAGGGCCTTTTTCTTCTCATTTAGGCTCTTTAACTTCTCCAGGATGCCCTGGGCTCTCAGATTTGGGTGCAGAAACAGCATTTGTTTCTATGTCTGAATGAAAACAAAAAGAGAAGTTAGAAATGTGGGGATCACAGTTTGACTCAGGTTCACATAAAACTTGTTTCCATCAAGAAGTCTTCTGTGACTCGATTAACCCTCTTCTGATCACTTGCTCAAGCTATGCCCCCTTTGTACTTAGATATGTCATAACCCACTTGTGGAATTTAGTGCTTAGCACAGTGCCCAGCACATAGTAGGTGCTTACTACATGGTTTTTGACTGATTAATTAGCTTTTTGGCAGAAACTCAGAATGTTAGAACTGCAAGGGACAGTAAAGATTTGTGCTGTCGTTTGGTTGTATCCAACTCTTTGTGACCTCATTTAGCGCTTCCTTGGCAAAGATACTAGAGGGGTTTTTTATTTCCTTCTCCAGCTCATTTTATAGATGAGGAAAACAAGGTTAATTTAAGTGACTTGCCCAGGATCACACAGTTTCTAAGAGGAAAACAGGGTTAATTTAGGTGACTTGCTCAGAATCCCACAGTTTGTAGGTGTCTTGGGCTGGATTTGAACAGGTCTTCCTTACTCCAGGCCTGCACTCTAGCCACTGTGCCACATCCCCTCATTTTACAGAAGTAGAAACCAAGGACCAGCGAGGGAAAGGGACACAGCCAGTGTCACATATGTAGCAGAGGTCAGATTGGAACCCAGAGCCCTTTCAATCTCATTGCATGCGGATGGAGTGGGGCTTTGCTTCAGAACCTTCCAGAATTTAGAACCTTTAGACTTTTATGTAAGCAATCATTTTGGCATTCAGCCTCAGTGGGCATTTGTTCCAACAGCAGAGTCGTGGGTGGTCCTTGAAGCAAAGTAACGGACAGAACATCTGGGACTAAGCATTTCAAGTCCCTTAGACACATTCATCCCCCTTGGGGCTTTGGGCTGCTTTACTTCAGCTAACTGAGCTAATTGGGCTGGCTCCTACACCAAAGTCTGTTAGTGACTACTGGAAAGGTAAACAGGAATTTTTCAAAGCTAGAAAGTGTGAGGGCTCTTCCAGACCATCAGGCTATTCTAAAGAAGAAGCCTCTGGCAAATTGAAGGAGTGGGAGGGGTCTGCTTTTATCAGCACTGAGAATTCTCCATATGTGTAGCCCAGGAAAAGTGTCCTGGAGACACCTACTTCCATTAGCCAGACTGGGGCTGCTATTTTCTAGGCTTTGGAAGGAACTCGATTTCTTCCCTAAGAGAGGAAAAAAGAGGTGGTTGGTCAATAGAGTTTCTGTGAGGAGGAGGTGTAGGGTCCAACTGGACTGGCAGATACCGGCGAGGGGCATCCCGGCTGCTTTGGCTGGCTGGCCTCCTCCCTTCGCCATTGCTCTGTTTCTCCCCCCGTGGCTGGTTTCTCCCCCCACAGGCACTTTTATGGTCAAAAATACAGTTGTTGGCTCCTTGAATTTAGAGATTTAAGAGATGGGCCAAGAAAGCTCACACTGGCTTGGGCAGCCCCAGTCACCACTGCTGTTAGGTACCGGCTGATAATCTGGACAGTAGCCGAGGTTCCCACTTCTGCCAGAATGTGTTTTGTGTGAAGGGTGGAATTCCTTTAGGGGGGAGGAATAGGACAAAGCTTCCAGCATCCTAGGTCTAAAGGCTAGAAGGGCCTTCAGAGACCATCTAGTCCAACCCCCTTATTTTGCAAAGGATGAAACTAAGAAGAAGAGGTGGAAGAAGTAACTTGCCCAAGGCCACACGGGCAGTAAAAGGGCAAGAGAGAATTCACACCCCAGTCCTTTGACTCAATCCAGTGTTTATCCTCTTCCCCTTGCTCAGGCCAGTTCCACCCCACACCCTGACTAAAAGGAGAAGCATTCTATTTCAAGAGTGCCAAGATTGCCCAGGACGTTTTTCTGGGAGGGAAGAAGGGATTGTGGGCAGGGGACTCGGCGATCAGGGAGAAGGGTACTAATGAAAAGTAGGAGCGCCCTGAAGGGCTGGAAGGTAAGGTCCCCGCCACCAGCAATCCACCTCTGAGGGGCTGTGTGAATGGAGTCACTCAAATGATTTCCCTGGGTTACATCTCAAATTTTTCATCCAGGAGTCTGGTATTGCCATTATAGCTGTCCAACCTGTTTCCCAGAATGCAGTTTCCTTCTATAGATGTGTTCCGAAGTCACACTAAGTGTTTTAATAAAAAGTAACCTTAGGGGGCAGCTGGGCAGCTCAGTGGATTGAGAGTCAGGCCTGGAGATGGGAGGTCCTGGGTTGAAATCTGGCCTCAGACACTTCCCAGCTGTGTGACCCTGGGCAAGTCACTTGACCCCCATTGCCTACTCTTACCACTCTTCTGCCTTGGAGCCAATACACAGTATTGACTACAAGATGGAAGGTAAGGGTTGTTTAAAAAAAATAACCTTGTGATGCCTCACCAAGGATCCTGGGATGGTAGAGCTGGTCAGGACTCTCTTTAGCAATCACCTAAGCCAATCTTGGCATTTTCTAGGGCAAAAACGGAGGCCCAGAATAGTTAGGTGACTCGCCCAAGGCCATAGAATCTTTTTTTTTTAACCCTTAACTTCTGTGTATTGGCTCATAGGTAGAAGAGTGGTAAGGGTGGCCAATGGGGGTCAAGTGACTTGCCCAGGGTCACACAGCTTGGAAGTGTCTGAGGCCAGATTTGAACCCAGGGCCTCCTGTCTCTAGGCCCCACTCTCAATCCACTGAGCTACCCAGCTGCCCCAGAATCTTAAAAACTTCAGAGTGAGGGATGGGAGGGCCCTCTTACAGAGCACCCAGTCCAGCACCTCATTTTGCAGATAGAGAAACCAAGGCCCAGAGCAGGGGAAGGTAATGATTAATGGTAGAGCCCAGGACTAGAAGCATGATGTCCTGCTGCTTCTCTGCTTGTCTTGATACTCTTTTAGACTTTCTCTGGACTCTCGTTTGGCTCCCGGCTCATCTTTTCAGTGCAGAGCCTGGGGTAAAAGGTTCTGGCCAATTCAGCCCAGCTGACCCTCTCCAGAATGCCTTAGCTGCTAAAGGCCTATTTTCTCCCCAGCCCACACTGGGGAGAGTACATGGGAAAGCTCAGAACTGTAATTTTAACAATTATTGCCCTAGGGCAAGTGACACAAGGCATTCACTTATGAGGGGATGGCATGGCGGAGATCACAGGACATGTTGAGACCGCAGCAAGAGAGACTAACTACCGTGGTGAGGTGGGGTAAGGAGCAAGAGTTCCCACGGGGCGAGCTGAAATGGGCAGCCAAAGCTGCTGTCTGGTAAGCAAGCTTCCAAGTTTCACAAATTACTTTTTTTTTAAACCCTTACCTTCCGTCTTGGAGTCAATACTGTGTATTAGCTCCAAGGCAGAAGAGTGGTAAGGGTAGGCAATGGGGGTCAAGTGACTTGCCCAGGGTCACTCAGCTGGGAAGTGTCTGAGGCCAGATTTGAACCCAGGACCTCCCATCTCTAGGCCTGGCTCTCAATCCACTGAGCCACCCAGCTGCCCCCTCACAAATTACTTTTGCTAACCAGGTGCTAAACTCAGTGGCTTCTAAATCGGGGAAGAACTGAAAGTGCTAGCAGTGCCCCTCTACAATTTGGCAGCATGTGGCAAAGCCCTGATCGCCCCACCCTAGTTACAGCTCTGGACAAGCTGAAGTTTCCAGAGTGATGGCAGCAATAGGCATCTCGGCCTGCCTCCCTCCCCCATGCTAACTAGCTCTCAGCTGAGGATAAACAGTGAAGGAATCCTTAGCACGGAGTCACATATAGGCATTTCCTTACCAGCATCAGGGCTGAGAGTCCTAGGAGGGAGCAGGTTGGTGGCCCCAGTGCCATGGGCAGAATTTCTAGGCTGCTTCCTGGCTGGTGGCATAGGGTACACGAGGCACCTGTCATGCTGCAGAAGGTTCAGGAGGGAACCATATTTCCTCTCATGCTCACTTCCCTGGGCTAGATGGAAACTGGGGAAGGAGGAAGGAGGATAGCCAGGCTCAGCAAGGCTTGGACTGGCCACAGGAGACAAATGCCACAGATCTCCGAGCTGAGGACGTGGGTTTGCAACCATCAGCGATGAGTCTTGGGCCACAGACATATTCAATCCGCAGTTGGCCAATTCCGGCCCTGGCTTGGTCCAGTGAGAGTTGAAACTCCACTGATTTGGAGACAGTTGATTGTCTGGAAAGGAAAGTTTTGCAAAGTTTGTGAGATGAGCCAGACACAGCAACGACACCCGACTGCATTGCATGGAAGGTCTCCAAGGTCTCTTTCCACTGACATTCTAAGAATCCATACGGGGACTCACTTAAGGCCATCTAGCCAGTATTGGAAACGGGCCCATGTGCAGGCATGGTGGGTGTGTGCTGGGAGGACATTAGGGTGGGGAGCAGCAATCTGAGAGCTTACTAAATCCTACCGCTGGAGCCAGAGGCAAGCCATCCAGTTCTTACAAACCTCTGGTGGACAGGCCAGGCTAGATGGGTGGCCGCTTTCTGCTCCCCCCCCACCACAGCACTGGCCCCCTCCCTGCTGTAGCCCGGCCCAGCGTGAGAGGTGAGGAGCCCCAGCCTAGTGTCTGGACTCTGCCACTTCCCTTAGGTAAATGATCCGATCTCCTTTACGTCTCGTCGTCTTTCCGTGTAAAACAAGGATGAGAACCCTTTTCTCTTGGGGTTGTTGAGGGGATGGAAGGAGGTGACGTATTAACAAGCACCTCTGCGCCCATGCGGCATTGCTCAACTGGACTTCACCTTCTCTTCTGCAAAATGAGCAGGTTGAACTAGACTGCTAAGGTCCTTCCCAGTCCTAACGTTCTAGTACTACTGGGCAGGACCGTGCCCAGGCCTACTTTTTTTCAAACCCTCACCTTCTGCCTTGGAGTCAATACTATGTATTAGTTCCAAGGCAGAAGAGTGGTAAGGGCGAGGCAATGGGGGTTAAGGGACTTGCCCAGGGTCACACAGCTGGGAAGTGTCTGAGGCCAGATTTGAACCCAGGACCTCCCATCTCTAGGCCTGGCTCTCAATCCACTGAACCACCCAGCTGCCCCCTCGCCCCCAGGCCTACTTTTTGAAGATGACAAGACCCAGGTTTGAAATTCAAATAATGGTCACAAAGCTGGAAGCCCAGCCCACAGACTGACTCTTAAGACAGAGTGGCCACATCTCTTTTCCTTAAGCAATGTTTCTGATCTAAGCTACTGTGGAGGTTCCTTTGTATGGCATTAGCACAGTACCCCATGCCAATAGGTGCTTCTGAAAGATGAACCCATCTCAGAATTTAGGGTTAGGAACTTAGATTTGAACCTCTGTGTGACCTTGGTCAAGTCACTCTTCCTGGGGCATAATTACTTCCTCTTTAAAATGAGGAGGCTGGTCTAAGCTGAACCCTGCCCCCAAGGCCTCCTCCAGCTCTGAGAGCCTGGGAATCACTAATAAAACCCCCAGCTTTGGAAGTGTGGCACAAGTTTCTGTACCTGGCTTGTATTAGATCAGAGTTGTGAGGTGGTGCCTCTCTGGGAATGCTGTATCCCATCTCCTCCAGGCAGCAGCATCCTGGCCACAGTCCCTCCAGTGATCTCATTTTCTCCCCTCTATGCTACTCATCTGGTATTTCTCACACACAGTCTCCTGGGGCAGCAGGGGTTGTGAACCCACAGTCTAGGAACTTGGGTTTTTTTAAAATATGCACTTTGATAACCATATTTCAAAATAATTTGCTTCCTTGGCAATCCCGTATTTTTTGCTATGCTCTGAGAAACATGGTTCTGAGAAGGGATCCACAGGACT
>NW_025398771.1:0-4700 GCF_016433145.1 Gracilinanus agilis | reverse complement strand
ATGGAGAGATACATATATGTATGTATATATGTGTGTGCATGACAAAATGGTGCTAATCAAATGAGGGAAGGTTCCAACATTAAGGAGGATCAGGGAAGGCTTCTTGTAGAAGGTGAGATTTTACCTGAGATTTGAAGGAAGTCAAATCAGGAGGCAGAGATAAAAGGAAATGAATTCTAGATATGGGGGACAGCCAGTGAAAATGCCCTAAGTCAAGAGATGAAATATCAGGTATGGAAAACCAGCAAGGACGCCAGTATTATTAGATTGCAGAGAACTAAGCAGGTTGTAATGTGGAAGAAGACTGGAAAGGTAGGAAGGGGTCAAGTTATGGAGTGCTTTATAAGACCATTTGATCCTGGAAGAAATAGGGAACCACTATGTGACTGGGTAAGGTGAAACATGCCCGGAAGACAGACATTCGCATCATAAAAAAATTAGAAGAGCTAAAGATACTTTTCCCAACTATGGTTATGGGAAGGATTCTTAAACAAGAATAAGTGATCATAAGAGATAAAATAGACAGTTCTGATGATATAAAAGAGATGTGGCAAGAACAAAATCAATGCAGCTAGAAGATAAGATGATTGGGAAAGTCTTTTCATCTCAAGTATCTTTGATAATAATCTGGTCCTGAAAATATATAGTAAATTAAGGTAGATATATGAGAAAAAGAGCCATTCCCAATAGAGAAGGAGTCAAATTTAGTCATGGTCTACATGTGCTGGGTACAGGGGATATGAAAACAAACGTGAAAACAGATCCTATCTTTCTGCCAGTTTTCTTCTGGTAGAGAAGTAGGATAGATACAATTGGAGGGGAACAAAGATTCCAGATGTCTCAGCTTAGTTTTACCTAAAATATCTACCAACTAGCTCTTTATTCTTGGGCAAATCACTTAATCTCTTAGTGCCCCAGGCAACTTGTAGACCGGCGATGGCAAACCTATGGCACGTGTGTCAGTGCTGACACACATAGCCATTTTCAATGACATGCAGCCAGATGCGGCTGCATACAGAGAAGTATGGAGCCACATATCGAGGCTGAAACATTTGCTGTAGTGTAGTGTAGACACTCTGTGCGCTATAGATGACAATTCTACCTATCTTCATTTAGCTATTTTGGTTATTAAATACAGTTATATATTATAATTATGCATTTTTTATTTTTAAAACTATAAGTATCATGAAATTATGGGGGTTTTTTTCTCGAAGTGATGCACCACCCGAGTGATGCTCAGTTTTTTGGTGAATTTTGACACACCAAGCTCAAAAGGTTGCCCATCGCTGGCCTAGACCACAAAGGACCAAAGGGCTAGGGTCTGCCTTGGCAGAGGTGGTTTGCTCTCCCAGGAAGTCTCTAGACATGTTTGGATGAAAATTATCTCCTTGACATGTTTTATGGCTACAAGTAATGGAGCCCCACAGTTTCTGAAGAAGTAAAGGAGCTGGTCAACCAAGTGCAATGGGGTAGTACGGGAATAGTGGTGAATGGGTTCCAATGTACAACCAGGAAAGAATTAACCATTCAGTGTGGCAGAAAGGACATCATTCGAAAAAGATCCAGTTCAAAACAGCAGGTTAATCATAGAATCCAAATGAGGAATAATTTGATGGACAGCCTGAACACTCCATCGGCATCCATTTGATCTACAGAATGGCCCCCAGGACATGGGGTTGGGGGTGGGATGGAGATTAATGGGAGGGCATAGACAAGAGGTACATCAAACAGGAAGACAGATTGTGATCTGCACCACTGAGGGGTGATCTCTTTACCCATTGTGACAAGAGAGTAGGTCCATCCAAGTAGGTCCCCTTTCGGTACAGAGGGCAAATGATTGGTCTTGGAGTCAAGATGGCCTGAATTAGTACTCTGCTTCCAACAGTTCCTAGCTGTGTGACCCTGACCAAGTCACTTCACCTCCGAATCTGTTTCCTTCTTTTTAAAACGTTAATAATAGCTATAGATTCCCAGTGTTGGAAGGTTCGAAGGAGAATGTATAGAGTGCCGCGTACAAGAGAATTGAAATAAAAGGCCCTTATAATTCCACTGGAGAGCAACTAGAGTTGTTTCTTCTCATTTCAGCAGAAGCTCAGTGCTGGAAGCCAGCTAGAAGGATTCAAACAGAATCCATCTTTGCAAGCAAGATCTTGGTCCAAGAAGCCTTGACAATAGTCTGGAATATTGAAGGGAGCCATTCTCTGGCTCCTTGGGTAGGGAAGAAAGGTAGTAGGTAGAGGTCAGAAGGTGACCAGGGAAGTAAGGGGCCCAAGCAGCCTTGGCTGGCTGAGCCCTCCCTTCCCAGAACCCTAGCTGGCATAGGGAGAAATGGGTCACTCATTAACCCAAGGCTGAATGGGTTGGAGCCGGGTCAGCCGGGGCAGGTACATTTCAGAGGGGTGGGCCAAACCAGGTGGAAGCTGAGCCTGACCAGTAGCTGTTTAAACTGACAAAAGTCAGTGAGATTGTTTAATGGCCAGAGCCTGGCTGAAGTGAATTCCAGCTGGCATTTGGAGGAAGGAGCAGGAAAAAGGTCCTGAACTGGGAAGGAGACGGGCAGAGGATAGTTTGCCAAGCTCTTGAAATGAAAAAGCCTTTGCTGGGGCAGCTGGGTAGCTCAATGGATGGAGAGCCAGGCCTAGAGACGGGAGATGCTGGGTTCAAATCGGGCCTCAGACACTTCCCAGCTATGTGACCCTGGGCAAGTCACTTGACCCCCATGGCCCGCCCTTACCACTCTTCCACCTAGGAGCCAATACACAGAAGTTAAGGGTTTTTAAAAAAAGCCTTTGCTCCCTTTGTTACCCCCAAACACAAACTTCCCATCGAGAGCCAGAAGGGACCTCCGGTTGTGACACCTCATCCAACTTCCTCTACAGATGGGGAAACTGAGGCCCAGAGGGCTATGACTTGCCCAAGGTCATGAACAAGGAGGAAGTAGCATAGACGGGAATGGACCTCAGACCCTGACTCATGCCACCTCAAATGCAGTCTGATGCCCAAGAAGGAGCGGGTGTGCTCCTCAAAGAAGCATAAGTCAGAGAATATCAGAGCTGAAGGGACCGTCAGACTTTCAGCACTAAGCTGAGGCTGACTCTATGTAGTAACCAGGCAGTCTAACGCCGCAGGGCAGCCGCCAGCCATTCTTTGCCCTTGCATCCCGCATGTGCATCAACAACCACCATGGCTGCTGCCCAGCAGCTTGGATATCGCTCCACTCTGTGTGTCCTCCGGGGCCACACAGCCCTGGGAATAAGCCCAGAAAGCCCTCAGATACACCCAGGGGCACACACAGGCATCATCGAGCGTCCATGAGACACCCAACAAGCCACGCCTGCACATGACCTCCCTAGCAACAACACCAACTGCCGCCAGCAGAGAGGAAAGCAAGCTCGGGGCCTCGAGAGTGGCAGAGAAGACCCAGAGGAGAAAACTCTCCCCCCAATCCCTGGGGCTACCTAACGGATCACCATCAGAAACGGGTTGGATTTGGGCAACGGAAGGATCGTCAAAGAGGAGACCCACCTGTCTGCTTTGCCTCTGGGCCCCCTAAAGGACCGGAGACTTCCCTCTGCAACCTTTGAGCTAGGTGGTCTCCCCCTAGAGTGTAACCAACTTGGGAGCCTTCTTCCGTCTCTCCCCGTATTCGCAGAACGTTGTATCCACATAAATGCTTTTTGGATTCATCCGTTCATCCCTGGGGGAGTAAGAGGGCCGGGCCTAGCTGGCAGAGAGGGCACCACTCCTCCGTCCCACCACCCAAGCCCAGGCGAGCCATCGCCTGGCCTCTCGGAGGACTGGCTCCATCTCGAAGGTATCTAATGCTAGGGACGTGTCATCTTCTCCACGGGAATGGGAGCTCTTTGGGAGCGAGGGCTAGCTTTGCCTTTGAACCCTCGGTGCTTGGCGCATAGTAGGCGCTCATTAAATGCTAGGTGATCTGAACAGATCCTTGTCTGACCGAGAGTCAGATTGTTCTCCCTCCGTCACTTGTGGCTCAGCCACCTCTTCCCACCCCATTGAATCTCGCCATCTGAAATGGTGGGATCTGAGGGGAGGGGAGGGGGCTGGGAGCAGTCTGTGGCTCTCTGCCTCCTGTCCCAAGTATCTCGCAGAGCTCAGGATCAACCACTAGGCTGGCCTTTCCAATGTCGGGCAGGAGTTTCCAAACTCCTCTTGAGAGAGGGAGCAAGAGGACTCCAGGGCTCCAAGGATAGCCTGTGTCTGAGTCCTGCACCCTCCTTGCTGCCTTTAGTCAACCGAGGCCAACCAGTGCTGCTAAGAAGAGACGGGACAGTGGCACCTGTTTGAGCAGGGGAGACGACACTCACTCACAGGAGACAGTTAGAAGACAGGACACCAAGAAACCATCAAGAACTGAAATGAAATATAATTAAGCTGTGTGACCTTGGGCAAATTACTTTCCTTCTCTGGGCCCATTACCTCATCTGCAAAATCATCTCTACAGGGCCTTCCCAGCTCCGACGCACTACAGTTCTAAGCTCCCTGGCAGCTGCCATCTAGAACAATCCCCTCATTTTACAAATGAGAAAACGGAGTCCCTGGGACTTGTCCAAGATCACGAAAGTAGTATCCCAGACAGGATTTGAATCCAAGCCTAGCAGTGTCCTTGCCTTTCAGCCAGCTGCTCAGCTACTTCACATTGAGATGAAGTCGAGAGAGAGAGAGAGAGAGAGAGA
>NW_025398770.1:0-4358 GCF_016433145.1 Gracilinanus agilis | reverse complement strand
GAGAGGAGAGGAGAGGAGAGGAGAGGAGAGGAAAAGAAGAAGAAAGCTAGTAAAGAGATTTATGATGAGACAGTAAGGGAAAGCTTTGACACTAATAAAATCAAGGAAAGCAGATTGAAGGCTCATTCTGAGATTGTACAAAATGTTCTCTGACTCTTTTTCCCTTCCCCTCCGACACTTCCTCTTCCCATCACAGGAGCAGACAGACAGCTTTTGTTTCTATGTCTTTCTCTTTATGTTTGAATCCTCAGGGAAAGAAACTATCTATTCGAAAGGCATATTCTGGTTTGATCATAGATTTTGCATTTGCCTAGTTAATGCTTTTAATTTTCAGCACTTCAGAATTGTGCAACTGGAGGCTGTCCTCTTTAATGTTCCAGAAGAAGACTGTACAAAATGACAAGTTCTCATTAAAATTGCCGTGTGGTACCAGATGTTCCTTCAGCCTGCAACTTCCCTTTTTTTCTCCTAGAGAAAGGACCATGTTCTTTGTTGGGGGAGTGGGGGGAGGGCAGAGTGAAGGGTGGATTAAAGACTGAAGTCATTATTTTTTTTAAGCAGGCAAACAAAAACAACAGCTTAATATTTTCCTTAAAGGAAGCAAAGGAAAGAAGAAAAGAGGGAGCCAGGGAGAGAGAGAGAGAGAGAGAGAGAGAGAGAGAGAGAGAGAGAGAGAGATGGAGGGAGGGAGGAGGGCAAATGGGGACAACAGAAAATGGAATGGTGGGGTAGGGGAGAAAGAGAAAAGGGGGGCAGATAAGAGACAGAAGGTGGGGGATAGAGAAAGGGAGAGGAAGAAAGACAGAGAGGGAGAGAGAGGGGAAAAAGCACCCCCTCCTTGGGAATTTCTGTGTCTTATGGTAAATCGTCAATTAGAGATTGGAAATTCTCTTTTAGTTAAACTGAAAATAGTCTACTGTGGCAAATTATAATCCAGAGTTCTGTCTCTTGTCATCTTCTAAATGCTCGTTTATTCCTTATGATAATACTCTTTGTGTACGGCAGGTTTTGTATGGTGACAATTCCTGTTTTAGTTTGCCCAAGATAATAACTGTACATTGTATACAATTGCCTGGATTCCCTCTACTGTTCTGGACCTCAGCTCACCCACCCCACTAGTGATGAGAACTTTTATGTTAGATTCTCAGCTCCATTTAGAATGCTAAGATGTCAGAATAATACTGTTGGGAAGGTTTAGTGTGTGAACAAGCTGGCCCTTTGCCATAGCATTTAAAAGCAGTTAAGCTTCTAAGATCAGGGAGCACCTTCCAAAGTGCAGGCCACTCAAGTGGAATCATAAAAGTGATGGAGATTCTGACACTTACCCCCAGAGGATGGATTAGTCATTCTTTCCCCGTGTCAGAGATGACCAGATCACTCTGCAAAGGAGAGGTAGAAAGTCCAATTGTCAAGGTGATTTTCTACAAAAATAGTTCTGTGGTTTGGTAGATATTTATGGGACAGTTACTCCCTCTCACTGTGTGGGATTATTTTAGTTTGAGAGTATTTGTTATTTTTGTTTTGTTCTGCCGGGCCATATGGCGATATGGGGTTGGCAGGTGTTGGGGCCTCCTAATTCCGTGCTAGATTTAATTAATTAATTGATTTTAGTTTAATGAGATATAGGAGTTTATTGCCATGGATAACTGATAAGGAAACTGATAAGGAAAAAAGAAAAGAAAACCCCATGCTTTGGAATGGGTCAAACATTTTCTGGGTTATTCTACCCATTTTGTGTGTCATTCCTGAATAACAAACTCATCACCATGAAGAATAATTTGCATTATTTAGAAATAACCTGGAGATTAGATGGTTGAAGTTTGGCATGTGGTATATGTAGTTCATGAAGCTTTCCACTTTGTACGATCCATTCTGAGCTCACTAAGGCCTCTCCTACAGGAAAATGAGAAGGATGGAGAATGCTGAAATGAATGAATTAATATTTCAGTAGAGTAGAGATTTACTTATTAATGTCATAAAATTTTGCTGTATAAGAAAGTTTTTTTTTAAAAAGTCTGGGGGGTGGGGGGAGTCCTTACCCTTCTATCTTAGAAGCAATATTGTATATTGGGTTAAGCAACTTGCCTAGGGTCACACAGCTAAGAAGTATCCTAGGCTAGGTTTGAACCCAGAACCTCCTGTCTTTGGGCCTGACTCTCAATCCACTGAGCCACCTAGCTGCCCCCTACTAGAGGAAACTTTTAAGAGAATAAAATATATGGTCCATTTGCCTTCCTCTTCTATCTTTGGAAGAACAAGGATGTTTTCCAAAGCTTCCAGAGGAGATTCTACATTTTATATGGTTCTCTTACTTCACATATTATATCACAATACATCTTGTATCATATTTAGAAATAAAATAGAAAGGGCAGCTAGGTAAATGGATGGAGCACCAGCCCTGGAGTCAAGAGGACCTGGGTTCAATAGCTGTTTGACCTTGGGCAAGCCACTTAACCCAGTTTTCCTCGTCCTTGCCCTTCTGTCTTAGGATTGTGATTCAGAGAGAAAGTAAGGGTTTAAGAAAAAAAAGAAATAAAATTAAATAATTAAATTAGAAATAAGAAATAAAATTAAATAAACAGAAATCAGGTCTAAGTATTGCTGTTCCCCACCACCTAGAATAGCACATATTGTACATAGCAGATGCTTTATGAATGTTAAATAAATGAATATTGATGTCTATCGCCCTGCAGATTTTTGGTTCATCAAATTGTTCTCTTTTCTCCAGCTTTAAATTAAAATCATGCTCTTTATTGTTGCTTTGTTTCAGGGTTGACCTGTGGAATGCCAGTAATTTGAAATTTGGAGATGAATTCCTAGGAGAACTGAGGATTCCTCTAAAAGTTCTCCGACAGTCCAGTTCTTATGAAGCATGGTATGGTAACACCACACCTCCTTAGAGCACAGCTATAAAGCAACCTCATTTATTTTCAGTTCCACGTTCACTCCCTTCCTCTGCCCCCTCCCTCCAATTATACTCATTATACAGATAAAGTGTTACAAAACATATTTCCACATTAGCAAAGTTGTTGGGGAGGTGGGTTGGGGAGAAGGTGGAGAAACAAGTAAAATAAAGTGGAAAAAAAAATGTGCTTCAATTTGCACTCGGTTCATCAGTTTTCTCTCTGGAGGTGGAGAGCATTTTTCCTCCTGGGCTCTTAGAGCTGTCTCAGACTATTGTGTTGGTCAGAGAAGCCAAATCTTTCTCATTGGATCATTGTTACAAAATTGCTGTTACTGTCCCCAAGTTCTCCTGTTTCTGCTCACGTCATTTTGCCCGCATAGACCTTCTTGATTTATTTTCTGGAATCCTCCTACTCATCGTTTCTTACAGCACAGTAGTATTCCATCACAATCCTATACCACAACTTGTTCAGCCATTCCCCAGCTGATGGACATCCCTCAGTTTCCAGTTTTTTTTCCATCACAAAAAGCGCTGCTAGAAATACTTTTGTACAAACAGATCCTTTTCTTTTTCTTTAATCCCTTTGCCGTATAGACCTGTTACTAGTGTTGTTGGGTCAAAGGGTACGCACGGTTCAAAATCGTAGAATGCATTTTAGATGATAAAGTTGAAGGCAAACAAAGAAGTGCCTTTGAACAGCTAAAATGCCAAATATCAAAGCTCATGCACTTGTCATAGGAGTGTTGTTTAGGACAGGGTCTTTTTTAACTCTTACTTGATATATAATCTCTTAAACTTGGTTATTTGATTTCCAATTTCTCAAATGAGAAATGAGAAGGGCTGCTATAAAGATTCTCATTGACAGAAGCAAGAAGAGGGGGTGCGAACAATTTTACCAGAAGAGAAGAAATAGAAAAAACACAAAAAGCAGAAAAAAGGGGTTCCCAATAAATAAGTAGAGCAGCCTAGAGACTTTTTGATGCAGAGGCAGATAGCCCTTCACATCTCACTAGTCCCTCAGGACACTGCTTTTTAAACAAGATACTATAGTAATTGGTATTTATAACCATTTATTCATTAAAATATCTATTGAGCACCTACTAGGAAGCAAGGAAATAAGCAATTAAAAGCCAGACACTTTGTTAAGCACTTTACAGATATCATCTCACAACAACCCTGGAAGGCAGGTGCCATTAGTTGCCCCATTTTGTAGATGAGGAAACTGAGGTAGACAAAGGTTAAGTATCTCAACCCAGGTTTAGACAAAGGTTAAGTATCTCAACCCAGGTTTAGTACACAATAACAGCAAGATTTGAATTCAAGTCTTTCTGTCTACAGGTCCAGCACTCCATTCACAGAGTTACCCATCTGCTTGTTCTTCATTTGGGACCTCATAGCACATTAGTTACTGCTCATGGGGTTTTCTTGGAAAAGGTATTGGGGTGGTTTGCTA
>NW_025398769.1:0-10934 GCF_016433145.1 Gracilinanus agilis | reverse complement strand
AGAGAGAGAGAGAGAGAGAGAGAGAGAGAGAGAGAGAGAGAGAGAACGCAAGGACTTGGACAGGGATTGCCAGGAAAATGTCATTTTCAGCCTTCTCTAGCTCACTGTGGTGTGTCCATTAGGCCAATTTCCTTTACTCAGTAATCATACAAACTAATTAACTTGGTTTCACTCTCCCTGTCCAGTGTGCTTCTCCTTCCCCAAACAGAAGTCTACCTTTGCCATTAGCAAAAACAAAATAAGATAAAAGAAACCTTCAACATGCATCCTTTCCCCCTGGGTAGTGGGTCAATAACTTATCTCTATATCATGAAGAGCTTGAGAGATCATAAAATTAGATCATCTATTACACCTCGCCCTTCTTCTCTTGACCAAGATCACACTGGGATTCAGTGGCAAAGATGGGGCTAGAACCCAGGGTTCCTGATTTCTAGCTCAGGATTTGTTTATTACACTGATTTAGAATAATATTAAGAATGTAGAAGAGATGTTCAAATATGAGCTGTTAAAACACAGATCACAAACTGGCACTGGAGGGGTCCTTAGAGACTGTGCATTCCAACAATTTCATTATTAGGCAGCTAGGTGGTGCTGGATAGAGTGATTTGAGTCAGGAGGAATAGAGCTTCAATCCTTCCTGGGATCCTAGCACTGTGACCTCAGCTTCCTCATCTGTGAAAGGGGGAGAAGAATAGCCCCAATATCATGGGATTGTCATGAGGATTAAGTGAGATAGCATATGTAAGCTAATTCACAAACCTTAAAGTGTCATGCAAATGCTATTATTAGTATTTTTTTTTAATTAAAACTCTCACCTTCCATCTTAGAATCAATACTGTGTATTGGTTCCAGGGCAGAAGAGTGGTAAGGGCTGGGCAATGGGGGTTAAGTGACTTGCCCAGGGTCACACAGCTAATGAGTGTCTGAGGCCAGATTTGAACTAGGACCTCCCCATCTCTAGGCCTGACTCTCAATCCACTGAGCCGCCCAGCTACCCCCTGTTATTATTAGTATTAAGAAAATGGAGGATGGAAAAGAAAAAAAATAATTGACTTGGTCAAAGTCACTGACTATGAGTGACCTTGGCCAAGTATGAAGTATGAAGCAAGTATATTCAAATATGAACCCAGGAATCCTAATTCCCAGGCCTACGTTATTTCTTCTCCAACCAACTTCAAGGAAGGCTTGGTGTCATGGGGCCCAGCACGACAGCATTTGAACACATTAATAATTTTTATTTTGTTTTTATTGCTACTTTAGATTGGTTGGTTTAAAAAAATAATTAATTATGCTTTACGTACTCAGAAGCCCAAAGGCTTGCTAAGGATATAATTTTTTTTTAATTAAAAAAGTCCATCATCAGTGAATTAACACATTGTTAATTCACAAGTTCCTGACTCCAGGGTTTATTTCCTATCAGCAAAGGGCTCCCCGCCCCTGATGAATCCTCCTTCTACAGTTATCAGCTTGAAAACAGCTTAGGCTTTCGATTGCCTCTCCTATATTTCATGTTTCTTGGAAGTACGGAAATTGCCGAGCTTGGCAGAGCCAGATCCAATTATTGACTGACCCCATGGCCAGGGAATGGGGACTATTAGATCTCGGAATAGAATTTCCTGTACCCAGGGTTCTTTCTGACATTCTAGACCTGTCTTCTATCATCTCCTGATGTCTAAGAAAAATTTTCCAGAGATTTAGAAGCCCTGAGTTGGATTATCTGCCAGTTCTTAGTGGTGAGGCTTTCCACCTCGAATATCCTATGATTTGGGGGGGGACTAGAGTGGAGACCACCCCGTTGTCGTTGATGGAAGCCAGCCGTCAGCCTTCTGCCTGGTGACCCAGAAACCAGATGGCTCCCACCTCCATTCTGGTCCTGGGAGTCCTGCCATTCTTCACCCCTGTCCGCGGGATAAAGCCCACCATCTGGGAAATGTCCAGACCCTGGTACAGACTATTGGGGAACATTTCACATACTTTCTCTGTTGGTCTGGGTTGAGCAACTCATTGCTGACTCCATTTGTTCCCCCATTACTGAGGAAACCGGAGAGAGAGCAAGCTGGGCTTTGGCCACTGAATCACAGAATCTCGTCCAGATTATCAGAGGCAGAAGGGATGTCGGAGGTCTCCTCGCCCAACACGACTGAACCGAGATGGGGGGACTAATTGAGCAGTCTGGTGAAGCTTCTACTAGTTTTTTAATCCTTAGTGACTCCTTTTTGGGTTTTCTTGGCAGAGGTACTGGAATGGTTTGCCTTCTCCTTCTCCTGTTCATTTGACAGATGAAGAAATGGAGGGAAACGGGCTTAAATGACTTGCTGGGGGTCACACAGCTAGGATGTTTCTGAGGCTGAATCTGAACTCGGGTCTTCCTGATTCCAAGCCCAACATTAATCACTAGGCTACCTAGCTTCCCAGAACCTCTAGAACCCTGTTCCAAATAATGCTTTATGTAGGATAACTGAGGAAACCAATTCTACTGAAATAATGACCAAAGTATTAAAAATAAACCACAACAGCTTGTAGAGCTCAGGTTAAGAACTGCCGAAGAATGGATTTGGTGTCCTACATTTGAAAACTTCTGGTGAGAACCACTAGAGATAGCTCATTTCATGTTTCGAATAACTCAGCTTTTGGGGGGAATTTTTTCCTTAAATCAGTCCTACATCTCAATATTTGCAGATTCTGCCAGGAGACAGAGGCACCAAGGTGTGGTAGATAAGAGCATAAGAACTTGGAGCCACAAAGACCTCCTGGATTCAAATCCTGACCTACCAACCATGTGACCATGTGCCAGTTTTTTTAACCTCTCTGAGTCTCAGTTTCCTTAACTATAAAATGGAAGGTTTGGACTCGGTGACTTCTAAGATCCCATCCAGCTCTAAATCTATGGTCCTCAAAACTTGGATTTGTGTCCTAGCTCCACTAATTCTTGCCTGTGCAAACTTGAAGAAATCATACTATTCTGGGTCTTGGTTACTCTTCTTTAAAAGAAGGAGGGCAGGGGAGCTAGGTGGCATAGTGGGACAGAGCTGGGTCTGGAGTTAGGAAGACCCATCTTCCTGAGTTCAAATCCATTCTCAGACACTTACTATGTGACCCTGGACAAGTCACTTAACCCCGTTTGCTTCAGTTTCCTCATCTGTAAAATGAAATGGGAAAGGAAATGGCAAACTACTTCGGTATCTTTGCCAAGAACACCCCAAATGAGGTCATGAAAGTCAGAAACAATTGAAACAACACAACAATGAAAGGAAGGAGATTGGACTCAATTTTTTCTTTCTTTCTTTTAAAAAAAAATCCTTACTATCTGTCTTAGTGTCAGGTCTAAGACAGAACTGAGGCAGGGGCTAGGCAATGGGGTTAAGTGACTTGTCCAAGGTCACACAGCTAAGAAATGTCTGAGGTCAGATTTGAGACCAGGTCCTCTTAGCACCATGCCTGGTGCTCTATTTAGTATTCTATCTCCTTGACTAAATTCTTTCTAAATTTTCTTTCAGCTCTAAATTGTCGAACCCTAGCCCTTGAGGGTAGTATGGCAGGACGGGATGCCTATACTCTGTGAGTGATGACTCCTAGGCTGTTGTCTATTTTACTCTTCTCTTAACTCCTCTATTCAACCAGACCAAAATGTAGCACAGGAAGGATGGAATGCTTATTCTTTTCAGCTCTTGTGCTCAGCCTCACTCTCTCTCCCAGTCATCCAAGTCCAGTGGAATATAACACAAGACAGTACCCAGGAGGAGACAAGGATGGAGAAGACCTGGTCCTGGCCTTGCAAGAATGTATCTGTTACTGGAGAGAATAAGACAGAGCCACAGGAAACAATAATGCAAGGCAAGAGATGAGGGTCAAAAGAAAAAGATAAGGGGCGGCTGGGTGGTTCAGTGAATAGAGAGCCAGACTTAGAGATGGGAGGATCTGGGTTCAAATTTGACCTCAATCAGATCTGACTTCCTAGCAATAAGACCTTGGGCAAGTCACTTAACCCTGTTTGCCTAGCCCTTACTGTTCTGCCTTGGAACCAATATTTAGTATCAACTCTAAGGCAGAAGGTAAGGGTTAACTAAAAAAAAAAAAGGATAATTACAGGATTCTGGATCAAAGAAAGGGAACTCAGAGAATCAGAGAAGGCTCGTTAGAGGAGGTGGTAGCAGAACCACACTTTCGATTCTACAAACATCGATTAAGCATATATGGTGTCCAGACACTGCTCCAGGCACTGGACATACTATGTAGAGAAAACAAATAAGCCAGTAAACCATGAACCACCCCTTTCCTCCCAACAACCCCCATTCTGCTGCACACTAAATACATTAGACCTGACTGCATTCCTTCCCTTCCTCATTTTTTGTAAAATGAAAAATAAAAATTGACCCAACTACTTCTAACCTGATCAGGCTAAGGGCACAAAAGCAAAAAGCATTCAGTAGCTCTATATGACCTCACAAATGTTGCACCCTAGAGGGTCAGTGTATCCTGCTGGCCCATTCAAATGCCCCGGAATGCTGCAGATTGACTGTGTACTCTGAAAAAACCATCTGAGGCCAACCTGTACCCAGAAGGCTGTAGTTACTACCTCCAGGCAATATCGAATCAGTTGCTGTCTTTTTTTTTTTTTAACTCTTCTCTTCCATCTTAGAATCATTACTGTGTATTGGTTCTAAGGCAGAAGAATGGTAAGGGCTGAGCAACAGGGGTTAGGTGACTTGCCCAGGGTCACACAGCTAGGAAATGTTTGTGACCAGATTTGAACCCAGGACTTCCTATCTCCAAGCCTGGCTCTCTATCTGCTCATCTACTGAGGTATCCCTCAGTTGCTAAGTCTTACTGATTCTTTCTCCTCGCCAGTCTACCCTTTCACACCTGCTGTCCAAAAGAAACTGTCCTAAGACACAAGGATGACCACAGCTAACCTCTACGTAGTGCTTTAAGGTTTAAAAATCACTCTACAGTGTTATCTCCCATCACTCCCTTCTCATTAACTTTGCATGTCTCTATATCCCCTGTAGGATAAAACACAGAACCTTTAGCCTGGCATTTAAAGCCCCCTCAATCTGGCAACCTTTTCAGCCATCATCCTTCACATATCCTAGTCAAAATGGGCTGCTACAATGTCCAGCTGTCTTTCTATCCACTAGACCCCTTCTCAGCCTCAGTTTACCCATATGTAAAAAAAATCAACATCCTTCTGTCTGCTGCACCATCTAACCACCCAGATTCTCTTCATTAAACATGCTCTAGGCCAGTATTGGTGAAATATTGGCACGCATGCCGGTCCCAGCACTGGGGAAGCTGCTTTGTCCCTCCTCTTCTCAGCATCGGAGGACATTTTTTGCATGCCTCACCCCTCTGCCCAGGCACCCACAGCAAACCCTTCCTCCCTCCACTATTTGGGGTAATGTGGGGGGCTCACAGGCAGCTTGAAGTTGCCCTCTGGGCACCGGAAGTCAAAAACCTTCGCCCATACTGCTCTAGGCATTTATTGTGTATGAGATTCTGTGGGCAAGAAACTACTTTGAAAAGAAAGTCTCTGCTCTTCTACTCCCCATTTGGGTCTCATCTGTGGGTCGTCTTTGTAGGAAAGAAGGTGAGGAACTCTGCCAGGGGACGGGCCTTTGTTCTTTGGAGGGAGAGGGGTGTATGTGTGTGTGTGTGTGTGTGTGTGTGTGTGTGTGTGTGTGTGTGTGTAGGCCTCTGCAGCTCTTGGAGGCTGCTGCTGAACAAGTGGATGAATCAGAGAATGACTACATTCCACCCACCACACACAGAGAACCAGCCCGCAAGGTTTGTTTTTCAGCTCTTCTGAGCTCATTTGGTCTTAAAATCACACGTCACCTCCCCACCCTGCACTCCCAGAATTACACAACCACATCATCAGAGAGGGCAGAATCTGAGGGATCAATTAGTCCCTATTTACCTCCTGGCTCCATCATTCATTCCCTGGCCAAGAGATTGGCTGTAGATCTCCGGAATGCCTCGGCCTCTTTGTTTGCCTTTTGGCTGGCCTTTGTGAAACAATCATGGTAGGAATCACGAGAGCTAACATTTACACTGCATTTGCTATGTGCCAGGGGGTTGTTGGGGTGTTCAGGGAGGACGAGCACCTCTGGCGGAAGGGCTCCGTGGGCCCCTTCCAGGGCTGGTCATTCACCTTTGGTGTCCGCCTCTCGCCCAACTTTAACCGGAGATTCCAAGAAGCTTTAGTATGTGCAGCGGCCACACCCCAATAAAACCATCTCAGTAGCTGGGCTAAGCCGGGTGGAGAGTCTGATGGGCCAAAGAGCCCTTGGTGAGTCAGGGGGATGCCCGCCCCAAGCACTGGAAGACTTCCCTTGGCAGAAGGGGAGGAGGAGAACTCGTCATCCCAAAGGTCACTGCGGAGGCTGAGGCAGGTGCTGTGGAGCACTTAGAGCTTGGTCAGACATCAAAGACGCCAAAGTCATCCACTGCATCCAAGGCTATCACAGGTCACCTTGACTTTTCTCTTGCCACTGGACTTGGATGACTCTGGAGGAGAGAGAGAGAAAGAGCGAGAGCGAGAGAGAGAAAGAGTGAGAGCGAGAGCGAGAGAGAGAAGAGAGAGACACACACACAGACAGAGAGAGAGAGACAGAGACAGACAGAGACAGACAGAGACAGACAGTGATAGAGACAGAGAGAAAGAGACAGGCAGAGAGACAGATAGAGATGAGAGAGACAGAGACACAGAGAGAGAGTTGGCATGAAGCCTCCAACTTTCTCCCCACCCATGCTATAACTCCCCTTCTGGGGAAAGGAGGCCCTAGGATTTAGAGTTAGAAGGGACTTTAGAAATCATCTTGACCAAATAATTCTTTTTCCTCATGAGTATTTAGAGTTCCAAAAAGAGTGATTTATCCAAAGTTGCCCAGGTGGTGAGCAGCAGAGCTAAAATGAATATAATAAAAAGTTATGGACAACAACCACTCAATGCTTTGATTCTGTATCTATAATCAGAGTACGGTGGATAGAGCTAATAGTCTAGAATCGGGAGGACTTGAATTCAAATCCAACTTCAGACACTTGTTGGTTGTTTGACCCTTGGCAAGTCACTTAACTCTGTCTTCTCCATCTGTGAAAGGGGGGTAATAATAGCACCCTATATTTCTAAATGACCACACTTAGACATAACAAACAAATGAGAGTGTCTGCCTGCCTGGGGCCAATGGAGGGCTCACCTGTGCTAAATGCATCCCTAGATGGTTAGGAAAGTGACTTCATCTTCTCAAAAGCTAGGTATCTCAGTGGATGGAGAGCCAGGCCCAGACATGGCAGGTCCTGGGTTCAAATTTGGTCTCAGACACTTCCTAGCTGTGTGACCCTGGGCAAGACACTTAACCCTCATTGCCCAGTTCTTACCACTTTTCTGCCTTGGAACCAATACACAGTATCAATTCTAAGGTGGAAGGTAAAGGGTTTAAAAATAATTTGTATTTAAAAATTATTTAAAAATATTAAATTTTTATTTTTAATATTAAAAGTTAATAAAAATAATAAACTTTATTATTTTATACATATGTGCTGAAAGAATGAAGTAAAAATCTGGCATGGGACCATGGTATTTGTATACAATCATCCTTGTCTAGATGTTAAAAATCAAATTAAAAAATCCAAATTCAGAGTTCCCTCAGAAAATTTAATTATTGAGGCATTACTTAATTCCTTTCATTCATTCATTTATTTGTTTTGTTTTTGTTTATTTATTTTTAATTTTTAATTAAAAAAATTTTTTTTAAAACCCTTACCCTCCATCTTGGAAT
The DNA here is from genome assembly GCF_016433145.1 of Gracilinanus agilis. Lineage (NCBI taxonomy): Eukaryota > Metazoa > Chordata > Mammalia > Didelphimorphia > Didelphidae > Gracilinanus > Gracilinanus agilis. The sequence continues at coordinate 3,156 of NW_025398769.1, read as the reverse complement.
CAATACTGTGTGTTGGTTCCAAGGCAGAAGAGTGGTAAGGACTAGGCAATGGGGGTTAAGTGACTTGCCCAGGGCCACACAGCTAGGAAGTGTCTGAGGTCAGATTTGAACCCGGGACCTCCCATCTCTGGGCCTGGCTCTCAATCTATCCACTGAGCCACCCAGCTGCCCCCTTGCTTAATTTCTTTTAAAGAACACATGGAGAGTCCAGATGAAATTTAGAGCAAACCTAATCAGCTAAGAGGCACATACTCAGATCATTGGTATACCTAACCCTAAGGGAACCCTTTCCAGCTCTAAGATTCCATATGCCAAGGTCCTTAATGAATTTCCCACATGAATTCATTGGTGAGAAAGTTCTAGCTGCCAAAGAAAATCTCAATCAATTCATAAATGAGAAAACACCAGACATAGACACAAAGGTGAAACCGTCCTTGTACTCAAGTACCCTATATTCATTTCCCCTTTTTAAAACTCTTACTTTAGACAGAAGTGCAGCAAAGTGCTAGGCAATGGGGGTTAAGCGACTTGCCCAGGGTCATAAGCGTCTGAGGCTAGATTTGAACCTAGGACCTCCTGACTCCAGGTCTGGCACTCTAAGCACTGTGCTATGTAACTGCCCCATGCAGCTAGCATTTTAATGAAAAGAGACAACACAGCTAGGGGAATGATGTCCAGGAAAGGGAGTTTTTACCTAGAAAGTCACAGAATTGGTGCCTAGAACCAAAGGACATTTTCATTTCAGAACAATATTAGTGTTTATTTAATTATTATTATTAGAGCAAGAGGTGGAAACCAGGAGCGTGTATGGTGGTAGATGAGAGGTTATGTGTAGTGCAGTAAGGTGGATGGCAAGAGATGCTGTGGGAGGGAGGGCTTGGATGGGAAATATAGTATGATGTGGAGTTCACAGATTTAATGCTTAAATTAAAGTACCTGGCCAACTGGGACAACTCAGCTTCAGGGGAGTCTCAAAGTTCCACTCCCTAGGAAAAAGGGGCACCATGCTCTTGTTGGAAGGATGCTCTTCCAGGTGAGAAGAAGTGGAAGTGGTAGGGAAATACTCAACAGACATTTATTAAGCACCTACTACATACGAGGTACTGTGATAAACTCTGGAGGTAAACCTGGGGGGGGGAGGGGAAAAAAGCCCCTGTCCCTAAGAAGCTTACAATCTAATGGGGGAAGATATTGCACAAGAAAGCTGAAAAACAGGGTGGAAGTCAGGCTGGCCCAGAGTTATTCACCTCAGGGACATGATGTTCATGGAGGTGAAACCAGAGTACTGAAAGAAAATGCACATTCAGTTAGTGAACAAGCATTTATTATTGTTGTTATTGTTCGGTCATTTCAGTTGTGCCAAACTCTTTGTGACCCCATTTAGAGTTTTCTTGACAGAGACACTGGAGAAGTTTGCCATTCCTTCAGCTCATTTGACAGGTGAGGAAACTGAGGTAAATAGGGTTAAGTGACTTGCCCAGGGCCATACAGCTAGTATCTGAGCCTGCATTTGAACTCAGCCCTTGCTGATTCCAGTCTATCCACTGCATCATCTAAGTGCTTTTATTAAATGCTCACTCTGTACTAAGGCAGATGGCTGGATAAGTTAGATAACTCTTCTACAAATTATAGCCTTAGAAGATTGTCAGGGGACACTAAGAAATTGAGATTTGCCCAATGCCACACAGCTATATGTGTCAGAGGGGAGATTTGAAATCAGGCCTTTTTGATGCTAAAAAGCTGGTTTTTTAAATAGACTGTGCTGGGCTGTCTTTCATTAAGATTATTACAGGCTTAAGAAATAGAGCAAACAATAAATAATTGGAAATTTCTAGGTTTTTGTATAATTTTTGTTGTTATTTTTGTTCTTGACAGTATTTGGATATTTGTGTTTATTGATGCTTAAATTAACTTTTTCTTTAAAAAAAAATCTCTTTCACAATTCCCCCCCACACACACACACACTGACACACTTTGCAAAGAAGAGCCCCATCCCTCCCTCATGTAGAGAGGGAGGGAGGGCGTTAATCAGACTTGGCAGCTGGCTCTGAGAGGGGACCAGCCCCTGCAATATGCAAATAGGAGCTATTTCCAGCAGATGTGTCATCTCAGCATGGCGCCCACGACCACCGCCACTGCCGCCCAGGAATCAGATTTCTCTCACCCAGCCCTATTTGGTGGGCTCCAGAAGCTTTTCTTAGCTCAGTTCACAGGGTCTCAGTCCCATAATCCGAAGGGGCTAAAGCCGAGTCTCAGAAAGGGTCTCTTGGCCAAGAGACAAGAGAGGCATGGCATGAAGAACACTGGCCCTGGCCCGGGTCCCGGGACCCCTCCCCTGCCCTGAATCCTGCTGCTGCCCACAATGGCTAGTGTGAGCAGGCGTGAGGCCGTGTCACCCGTCCCAGCCTCAGTCCCTCATCTGGGAGACCGAGCTAACAAGACAGGACGTACGGTTGTGAGGATTCGTTTCTGGACCTCATCTGTGATTTCATAGATGTTCCGGAGCTCCCAATGTGCTAATTCCCTCTACCAGCACAGATTGGCACCTTCTCTGCACCTCGCAGCCTTCGAGGGTTGTCTAAGGACACTGAGCAGTTCAGTAACTTGCTCAGGATCACCCAGTGGGTACCACATTAGAGGCAGGACATGATCCCGGATCTCCTTGACTCCAAGGCCAGCTCTCTAGCCTATCTGCCTCTGAGTGACTATCTATACACAAATATGTGTGCGTGTAGGTGTGTGTATACATATATCAATACATACACACATAGACATACTATTTTTGATAGAATTGGGCATGCTTATTTTTTAAATGAATTTTAAAAACACAGTGAGGATCTCACCAAGGCAAACTTAAACAATGCCAATTCCCCAGAGTTTGGAACCAGAGTTGTGAGGCTCCCACACTTGTGGCAATGGCTGTCTTGTGGCTGCCTCCTTGGTAAATATCTTAGGATGCAGATGATACATTATCTCCAAGGCAAAAAAGATGGCACATATAATATACAACATATAATATTGTATGATATGTATAATATTCTATGCGACACATACACATATGTCACATCATATATAACATATAATTATATTATTTTTATATTAATATATGTTATATAGTATATAATAATATATTATCAATATAAAATAGTATATAAT
>NW_025398768.1:0-1031 GCF_016433145.1 Gracilinanus agilis | reverse complement strand
CATTCCCTCTCCTTGACATCTTGGGACTTTTGTGATTGGTAATCAGCCACCCAGGTCTTGGACTTAGAGACCTCAACCCCTTTGTTATTACTTCATCACAGGAGAAGTTGGGTCTTTTTTCCATACAAAGAAAACATCAGCAGTTTCATTCTTCCATGCCAGGTGGCTGGGCCAACATTAAGTCAGTTCAACACACCTTCTAGAGCTTTCTGATTTCCCTTAATCTTTTCAAAGGGGTCCATGCTCCTCATGCTGAGCCCTTCCTTCATCTTTTCAGGGTCTTAACAAAAGAAGGGAAGTCCTAGCCCAATTTCATAGCCTGGGGTAAACTTATTTAATTCTGACCTTAGAATCAGACTGTTCCTTGGGGACTAAAGGGAAAAATACTTCAAAAAATAACTTAATTCAACATTAATTTTCACAGAATCTAATATATTTTGGCTAAATCAATCAATCAATCAAATGTAAGCTGGCAAGAATAATTCTTTAATCAATTTTTAAAGATCATTGGATCTTTGTGGCAGCAAATGAAAGCAGATGATGCAAACAGAAGCTAGCTTGATATTAGAGAAAGAAAATGTCATGACCTGTGCAAGTATAGATAAAACACTGAAGTTCCTAGAGTTCAGCCCTTTAAGTTGTTGAATCTAGTGTGAAGGAATCCTTGATGGGAATTGACCCTGGCTATTGGAAATGGGAGTGTTTCCTCACAACTCTTGGTCTCCCACTCCCCCATTGTCCAAGGGATGACACTGGGAGCATCTAACTTTATGACAATTTGAAGTTCTCAGGATGAGCCCACTGCATTGGTAACAGCATCATCAACATTATCATTAATATGGTAAGAAGAGCATTTGTCATCAAACTGGGGAATACAGACCCTGTATGAGAAGGGGGGGAACTTGGAAAGTATCCAGAATGAATGTCACAATATACTAATTAGGGTTCAAACATCACTCAAACAGATAAATACGACTATGCTAGATGAATGTGGATTATTCTTCAAGCCTATCATTCCAGGAACAGAAAGT
>NW_025398767.1:0-7591 GCF_016433145.1 Gracilinanus agilis | reverse complement strand
ATATATATTACTTAACTTTCTATAAACTGTTAATAAAAACACTATCCCAGCTCTTAGATATTCCAACTGAATTGTAAAGCACTCAATACTTACAAGACATTCCATCAAAATCAACTGGGAGTTCTTAGATTTATGTTATAGGGAACATATTTGGAAGCACTTTGAATGTGAAATAGACTTTCTAAAACAAAAAGCCTTTTTGTTGGGAATTCAACAGATTTTTAGTATAAGATTGTTTTCCACAGTCTATACTAGTTATATCCACTTTTTCAAATTGTAAAAGAGTATTTGAGGAAGCTTTAATAAAGTTGAGAGTTCATGTAATGACTTTTGAGGATTTACCATATCACTCTAAAAAGGCATGTCATCTCATATATGTTGCATTGCATTGTATCGTAATAACCTTTGGAAGGGAATATTTAGCTTTTTAAAATAATAAATGTACAAGATTAGCACCTGGTATTTGAGGATCAAACTCTGAGACTGTGTTAAAGCCAAAAACATGGACAACTCTGACTCACCTTTTTAAAAAAGCGTTTCAGCATTTAAGTAGTGCAGCCAATGCCTGAGTAAGACTTCTGGGGCTTATTACTCACAATATTTCACACTGATAGGAAATTTGCTGTCTGCTTCTTATGTTGTTAGCTAATGGCTGAGATTTAAAATCTTTAAGATGAATAGATGATTGTTTTACTATTTCAAAGAAAAAAGGAAGAGGTTTATTAATCGATTTCATCCAGTTAGGCCATTTAATTAAAAGATAATTAGTTAATTCAGGCCCTTATCGATAGGGTAGCCACTTGGTAGAGGAGATAAAGTTAGCAAGACCTGACTCAGTTTATATTCTGCCTTAAACATTTACTAGCTGTGTGATCCTGGACAAATAATTTAACCTGTCAGCCTCTGTTTCCTCATCTCTAAAATGGAGATATTATGACACCTACTTTTTAGGATTGTTATGAGGATTAAATAAGATAATATTTGTGAGGTCTTTGCAAACCTTAAAGAGTTAAATAGATGTTATTATTAATTTCAGATTTATCCTACTTCCCCTCAGTGGCCAGCTTAAATATGTGTAATTATTGTCCTCACAGTATTATAGACCCAATTGTGCACTTTCTTTGAGTGCTTTACAGATTTTTCAAAATGCTTTCTTCACAACACCATAGGTATTGCAAATATTATTTTCCCCATTTTACAAATGGGGAAACTGAGGGCTTAAAGGCAGTAAGTAACTTTGGCCAAAATCTTGCAAGTCTAGAGCTCTTTCCATTACTCTGTACCTTCCATTTGCAGTTTGAAATAAGTTTCTTCCATCTTTTTTGTGGTTAAGGCCATTGGTTCTGGCAAATGCCAGAAGAGGGAAAATAATCCATTCTAGACTAGCTATAAATTCTTGGAGTGTTCGCCATTTTATATTTGACTGGGAACACATTGAGATCAGATTGAACTTGAAATATACCCTGTAGTAATGCTTAGCTGGTCCATTCTTCTCACTTCTAGATAAGTAAAAAATATATTAACTAGAAAATTAAATTGATTTAATTAGTATCTTATTTTTTTTCTCTTACTTAATGTTTCTACTTGCTACCCCAATCCTAACCCTTTCCCCCCTTTTCCTCCTACTTTTGGGGTTCTTTCCCTTTGCAGCTTTGTCTGCTCAGATTGCAGTGATCTCTGAAAAACTGAAATTTGTTCTGGGGCCCAGTGATGACAGTGGAATTGAGTCATCAAGAATTCACCTTAACTTCTCTTCTCTAAAACTTGGACAACAAGAACAGAAAGTGAGTATGAACTAGCTCAGAGTAAAGAAGGTAGGAGCTGAATTAAAGAAACTTGACCATTTCTGTATTTATGGTGATATTAAGTTTAAGAAGATAGATAATAAGATAAATTTCTCCTAAATTTATATTTTGCTGGATAAAGGATTTTTACATTAGTTTGGCTTTCCAAGAGACTGGAGTAATTTGGTCAATGGACATTTATAAGCATGTACCTAGTCCATTCCTGGACATAAGATCTTGGAACCACTTTTCTCTGTACTTCTCACTAGCTATCACATTTTATATTTAGGATTAAATTTCAAAGTTCTCTATAGATGTAAGTATCACAATATTATCTGTGGTATATGTTATCCTGATACAGGAACTTGCACTCCCCAAAGTGAATGCAAATATAATTTTTGTTTTAGGTCACTGATATTTTGCTGACATCTTTTTGCCAAAATTTAATAGTTTCTTCCAGATATAATTCACCTGATAGGTAAGTATGCTACTTTCTTTAAAGTTTTAAACTAACTTAATGGGCAGCCTGACTAACTTATAATTTGTTTTGTTATTACAATAGCTAACATTTATATGATACTCTATGGTTTGCAAAGAGATTATCATAGCTACATTATCTCATTGAATTTACACAACAATTCTGTAAGGTAGGTGTTAGTGTACCCATTTTCAGAAGAGGAGATGGAGGCTTAGGTTAAGTGATTTGTGGCAGTCACATACCTAATGTCTTCGGCAGGATTTGAATTGAGATCTTCCTGACTCCATTAAGTCCTCCTTTCTGCCCATTGAATTTAAAAGATAATGGAAATAAATAATCCTTTGTTTTCCAGTTCTCATTAATCTTTTCTAAATAATTGAATAGCAGTTTATTACTATCTTGGAAAACTTTAATAAAACTGTAAGTTTTATTTTCAGTAATTGTTTAGTATCCTGTTAGGCTAAGACTGCCAAAGACCTTCAAGCTTTTATATAATGTTCTTTAGACTCCCAATATTTTTATAATTGAAATAGCTCTATCCAGGTGCCAAAATTTATAAGGCATCCTAACTTAAATCTCTCAATCCTCTCAAACATTGGGTCAATCTTTCCTTTGCTTATTAGTTGCTAGGAACATTCTTGATTTAGTTTGCAAACCTCTCATGAGGCAAGGAAGAGACTGTGGTGCAGGATTGGAATGAGCTAATCAAGGTATAAAGGTTGCTGTGTTACAAAAATGACTATGACCCTTTTCTATATCTGCACCTTGGTAGCAGTTGGAGTAGTTGTAGGGAAGGCCTTGCCAGGATTAACTAAAGGGCATCAAGAACAGGGATTTGTTTCCAAAGTCATTGTATGATACTCGGGTTTAAAAAGGATCCATATTTGCATTTTTCTAACCTTTCATTAGATTATTTGAAGCCTAGGAGGAGCTTCCTCTACATGATGTGGCTGTAGTTATTTTAAGATTGGACTAAGGATTTTCTTTTGATGTGGGTCTTACTCATAACCCTCTGTTTGGACTGTTAGTTTGATTTTACTTTACTGTAGGTTACTTAGTGTCATTCAGATATATGAATGATGATCATGAAGTTGATTCCGCCATGGTTAACATGACTCTGAAGAAGCCCACTTTAGTAGATAGCTTGCCTCAGGCCTATTTTCAGGTCCTGTCTGACACCTAACACTGGTGTAACCTTGAGCAAATAGTATCATATAACCTTTTGGGTTGGTAGGCCACTCTCAGGCTGAGGTGAATAATGATTGCTGATCTACACTGATATGAGCTTCCTCCTTGGGAATTCCTGCCACCAGTGAAGTCACAGGTTTGGAAAAACATAGCTTTGGCCAGGAGGAGGAAGAATGTTTTGAAACCGATCTTTCCCTAAGCCAGTCATGTCCATGTTCATCTTTTCGGTCCTTTCTCTTTTTCCGGAGATTTTCCTTGAATACCTTTTCTAAGATAAGTCTGCTGGAGTCTCCTATTAATCTTCTCATACCATTTATTGAGCTCTAATGCTAAATGGTCTATTTCAGTGAAGTATATTAGTGCCAAGAATCTTAGGTTAATAAGAGATAACCTTTAACCATCTCACACACCTTTTTCCATTGGAGGTTAAAGTAATTTAAACAACTGTCAATACAAATGATCTTTTATAACATTTGTCTCTTTGCAGTCAAGGCTCTTGGCCATCACTATTCGTGAAGATGATCTGTGGACACAGGCCACTTCTTCCTGCATTGTTTGCCAGGTTCTGCCAACTTATTTACCACCAGGTTAGATTTTCTGACTTAATATCTCCCACCTCCCACAAAGTACATATTGAGCCCAGATGCCTTTGGGTTGCACTTTGAACAATGAGCTCTTCTTTGCTATGGGGGTGGAACATGGTCATTCACTGAGGAAATATGCTTAGGCAATGGGAGATGACTAATAAAGACTAATAAAGAGCAGGTGCTTCTCCATCGCCAAGATCCACCTTTGTCTCAGGTTTTTTTCCCCAAGGAAGATGGGGAGAAAGTGGCTTTCCATTCACACTAATACTCTTCTTGGATTGGTTCTTAGTTAGCAAACACTTATTAAGTGTCTACTATGTGCCCTCTGTGCTAGGCTAGAGATACTGAGAATAGCGCCATAATCCTATTCACCTATAACAGGGGTCGGCAACCTTTTTGGCCGTTAGAGCCATAAATGCTACATTTTTTAAAATGTAATTTTGTGAGAGCCGTCCAGTGCTCATAGTGCTGCTCCTGTAACAGCCCCTGAAAAAAATTAACTTTATGGCTCCTCCAGAAAGAGCCATATCTGGCCCTCAAAAGAGCCAGATACGGCTTGAGAGCCATACGTTGCTGATCCCTGCCCTATAAGCTACTGAGAGTGAAGAGACTGAAAAGACAGGCTAGGGCCAGGCTATGAAGGGCTTTCACAGCTCAGCAGAGGACAAGAGAGCCAATGGAGTTGATTAAGTAGAGGTTCAAGTATGCACTTCAGGAAAATCAGTTTGGCAGATGTGTGGTGGGCTATGTGGAATGGGGAGAGACGATGCAAGGAAACTGTAAGAGGCCAGGTGAAAGGCAATCTGGGCTTGGCTTAGGTGATGATTGGAAAGAAGGAATCAGATGTTGCAGAACTAGAAATGACAAGATTTCTCAACTGACTGGATATGAAAGTTGAGATAATGAGGAGTAGAGGATAAGAATGAAATGATGAGTCTGAGAGACTCTCAGAGGCCTGGTGCCATTGACAGAGAGAAGGGAGTTTGGAAGGGGAAAGATGACTAATTTAGTTTTGGACACTTTGAACGTGTGATGTCTCTGAGACATCTGGTTTGAAAAGTCCTATAAATAGTAATGCAAGACTGAGGCGGCTCAAGGGAGATAGTAGGACTGGCTAGATCTAGTTGCATAGAAGGATAGACAGACAGGCAGGCAGGCAGGCAGGTAGATAAATAATTGCAGGGGGCAGCTGGGTAGTTTAGTGGATTGAGAGCCAGGCCTAGAGACGGGAGGTCCTGGGTTCAAATCTGGCCTCAGATACGTCCCAGCTGTGTGACCCTGGGCAAGTCACTTGACCTCCATTGCCTACCCTTACCACTCTTCTGCCTTGGAGCCAATACACAGTATTGACCCCAAAACGGAAGGTAAGGGTTTAAAAAAAAAATAATTACATATGTATGTGTATATATCACACATATACATGTATAGATACAGATCTGGGAGTCAACTATAGATTGATCATTAAACTCATAGGAAGTGCTGAGGTCACCAAGAGAGAAAAAGAAGAGAAGACCCATGATTAAGATTAATATAGATGATGAGCCAGGCAAGGAGACTGAGAAAGGGGGATCAGAGAGGAAAGAGGAGAAGTGAGAGAAGAGTGTCATAAAAACCCAGGGAGAGTCATACTTCCAGTTAAGATGGCGGCAGAGTAAGGAGCAGCTGCTCAATCTCTCCTAACCGATGCATACAGGACTCCTCAAGGAGACATAAAAACGAATCCAGACGAACGAAGGAACCCCACATCAGGGCGCAGCATTGAAGGTACGTGGAATCGGGGAATTTCCACGCTATAAAGGGGCGAAACAGCTCTCACTAAAACACGAGAGGAAGAAGCCCCTCCCCCACCCCCCACAACATGCATAGCGCCAAGGCCAATGCACAAGAGTGAAAGCAGGATTGGGGCACCCATTAAGTCACTGGCAGCTCCAGGGCTTGTACCTCAGAGCTGCAAGACTTAGGACCCCAAGTGGCTAAAGAACGTGCACGGACTTTCCCGAGCATCTACGCAGGTGAAGGCATTGCCCTAGGCGTGGACAAAGATCTTGAGCACAGGCTTGGACCTCGAGTGGGGACCCTGTGCAGACGGGAGCGTGGCTGTGGAAGCAGCCCCTGAGACTGCTGAAGGAGCCTCTGGCAGAGGGGCAGACCAGGGATGACCAGGGGGCTCAACCCCGAGGACAAGGAGACCTGAGCCCTCCTCGGGAGCCTAGAAAGAGCAGACAGACCCTGAGTGTGAAGACAAAGCTGAGAAGGGGCGGGGCTAACAATGGCAGGCTGAGAACCCCAGAAGAAAAAGATTATCAAGAAAAACTCTGGAACACTCGACAACTTTTACACAGAGAAAATCCAGACAACAGAGGAGGACAAACAAGTATCCAAACCTTCCCAAAACAATGAAAACTGGTCACAAGCTATGGAAGAGTTAAAAAAAGAGATGTTGAGGAAGATGGAAGAGATCTGGCAAGAAAATAACAGTTTAAAAGGCAGAATTTTGCAATTGGAAAGTGAGGCTCAGAAATCAAATGAACTGATAAGCAAACTGAACACCAGAAATGACCAGATTGAAAAGGAAAACCAAAAGATCATAGCCGAAAACCAAAAGATTATAGCCGAAAACCAGTCCCTTAAGGCTAGAATTGAGCAATTAGAAGCCAATGATCTCTCAAGACAACAAGAACAAATAAAACAAAGTCAAAAGACTGATAAAATAGAAGGAAACATGAAATATCTCAATGAAAAAGTGACAGACCAAGAAAACCGGTCTAGAAAAAACAATTTGAGAATTATTGGTCTTCCAGAAAAAGCAGAAATTAATAGAAACTTGGACTCCATACTTAAAGAAATTATTCAGCAAAATTGTCCTGAAGTTCTACAACAATAGGGCAATATAGACATTGAAATGATCCATAGATCACCCTCTACACTGGACCCAGAAAAGTCAATACCTAGGAATATAATAGCCAAATTCAAGAGCTATCAAGTAAAAGAAAAAATCTTACAAGAAGCCAGAAAGAGACAATTCAAATATCAAGGAGCACCAATCAGGATCACACAGGATCTGGCAGCCTCCACGCTAAAAGACTGCAAGGCTTGGAATACAATATTCAGAAAGGCAAGAGAGCTGGGCCTTTAGCCACGGATCAACTACCCATCGAAACGGACTATATACTTCCAGGGGAAAGTATGGGCATTCAACTAAATTGAAGATTTCCAAGTTTTTGCACAAAAGAGACCAGGACTAAATGGAAAGTTTGATATCCAACCACAAAAATCAAGAGAAACATGAAAAGGTAAATAAGAAACAGAGGGAAAAGAAAAAAAACTCATAATTTTTTAAATTTGATTCTTTAAGGGCTTAAATAAGATCTAATTATCTGTATTCCCATGTTGAGAAATGCTATATATAATTCTCTGTAGTGAACTTTATTCACTATTATAATATTCACTATTATAGCAACAAGAAGAATAATTCATAGGGAGAGGACAGGATACTAAATGGTCTAAGATGACATGGGGGGTGGGAAAGAGGGGAGGAAGAGTAGGGGACACCA
>NW_025398766.1:0-2007 GCF_016433145.1 Gracilinanus agilis | reverse complement strand
GAGAGAGATAGAGAGGCAGAGAGAGAGAGAGAGAGAGAGAAATAGAAAGAATAAGATAGAGACAGAAATACAGAAAGAGGTAGAGACAGAGAGAATGAGAGAGATAAAGAGAGAGAGACAGAGAGGCAGAGAAAGAGAGAGAAAAAGAGACAGAAAGACAGAGAGAGAAAGAATGAGAGATACAGATGAGAAGACAGAGAGAGATAGAGTGAGAGAGAGGAAGACAGAAAAAGAGAGAGAAACAATGAGAGATAGGTAGAGAGACAGAGAGATAGATAGAGAGGCAGAGAGAGAGAGAGAGACAGAGACAGAGAGAGGGGGGTAGAGAAGCAAAGAAAGAGAAATGGAGACACAGAGAGGGAAGAGATAGACATAGAAAGAGAAAATAAGAAACAGAGACAGAGGTGAGGTTGGTGCCATTCTTTTGATAGGCTACTGAATGAGCTGCTTTTGCTGGCTGGGTGGCAATCCCATCCCCCTGCTTTATCATCCTAAAGTCCTACAGCTCTTAAGCAAACTAGTAGCTAGTTAGTCAGTCAAGAAGTATTTATTAAGCATTTACAATATTCCAGGAGAAAGCAATAACATAGTTTCTGCCCTCAAGGGGTTTACGCTCTAATGGTGGAGACAACATACAAACAACTCTGTATATCCTACATATATGATACAAATGGGAAGTAACTTCAGAGCAATGGTTGGTAACCTTTTTGGCCGTGAGAGCCATAAATGCCTGCAGAAGGAGGAGGATGGAGGCAGAAGACACTGGAATATGGGGCAGGGGCTGAAGGGCCCCCTGGGGCACATCCTGGGGCTCTGCCCTGACTGGCCTATAGGGAGGTGGAGCCAGATATGGCTCCAGAGCCATATGTTGTGGACCCCTGCTTCAGAGGGAAGAAACTAGCAATGGAGAGGGGACAACCTGTATGTGTCAGAGGCAAAATCTGAACTTAAGTCTTCCTGGCTAAGTCTCTATCCACTAGAACACACTACAAATTGCAAAGGAAAATAAGAACTAGCTGATTTCTGTAGGAATTGCAGAATTTTTGCCCTCCAATGCCAAATGGCTTTGTTTCAGGAAGCTGGCTCTTCTCAGAATTCATGAGACAAATCTAATAGCATCAAGTTGGGTTAAAATATTATCTACAGCTTTGAGATGAAGAAGCCCATCTGTGCTCAGTCATACACAGCCTTCCTACCTAACAATTAGCCCATGACCGCTAGACTACCCCATCCAAGTTGAGGGTACAAATATTTGATGCAAACAAGATCATGCTTAGTAGCTTCTGAAAGCCTTCATCTTATTAAAAACAAAATAATGGAGCATATTCCTTATGGAAAAAAAACACTATGTCCCTAGATCAGAATAAAGTTTCAAACAATATCAAGTTTCAAACAATATTCGACTCAAAATGACAACCTAATCCCCTGAAAAAAAAGGATGGAAAGACTTCTACAGAATCAATCAGTTCAGATAATGAAATTATTCCTCTTTTCTTCCTTGTATTCAAGAGCTGTTCTTTGATGGCTTCTATATAATTAAAGTCAATCATCAATAAAACATAAATTTTATTGTTGTTCAGTCATCCATTTGTGTCCAATTCTTTGTGGCTCATTTGGGGTTTTCTTTCTTTCTTATTTTCTTTTAGAAAACTTAAAATTTTAATCCAGCTCATCTCACAACAAATCCCCTAGTCCCATGTTGATGAACCTATGGCAAAGTGCTGGAGGGGGCTGCTGCCTTCTCTCCTCTCCCTGAGGATATTTTTCACATCACTCACCCCTCTGCCCAGCAGCCCAGTGGGAATGCTTCCTTCCTCTCCTGTCTGGAGTAAGGACTGGCTCACATGCAGTGTGAGGGTTGCAGTTTGGGTACTCAATCTCTAAAAGGTTTGCCTTCATTGTTCTACTTTTTCCACTAAATCATGATAGCAAGAAATCAGGATATTTCTCTCTCTCTCTCTCTCTCTCTCTCTCTCTCTCTCTCTCTCTCTATATATATATATATAT
>NW_025398765.1:0-6481 GCF_016433145.1 Gracilinanus agilis | reverse complement strand
GGAAGGAAGGAAGGAAGGAAGGAAGGAAGGAAGGAAGGGGAAAGTCAGTCATATCTCTCCAGGCTTTGCAGAGATATAGAGACATTTACTAGCTGTGTGATCCTGGGCAAGTCGATTTACCCTGTTTGCCTCAGTTTCCTCATCTGTAAAATGAGCTGGAGAAGGGAACATAGCAATTACCTCCAGACGGGATGTCCTGCCTCCATCCTTTCTGTCTTCCAAACTTTCCTTTGTAGTACTGCTAGATCTACCTAGAGTACATAGTATTCTTTGGCTCAATAATTTTCAGTAGCTCCCTCTTACTCCTTAATTTTACACAGGCCATGGAATAAAGCCACCTGCCTAAGGTTCCCAAGGATGCTTACATCAGAGACAGGATTTGAACCCAGGACCAGAACTAAGATCTTTTCAAATGTAGCAGGTCACCTTATATTAGTTCATGTAGAGGATCACAGGACCACAGATTTAAAACTAGAAGAGACCTTCAGTATCTAGTCCAATTTCTCAATTTTACACATGAAGAAACTGAGACCCAGAAGGAGGAAGTCATTTCCTAACAATTTATAGGGAACCAAACAAGACTGTTCATTGTGCCAGCATACACCCAGAACTAGCCTACCTTTGTGCCTCAATTTAGCCACAAGTGATTTAGTTGACAGTACAAGTTTTAGTCCTCTTGTCCAAAATGCCTGACCTCCTCATCTTCATTTATTCAGCTCCTACCTGTCCTTGATAGAGTAACTCACATGGCACCAACTTCAGGAAGCTTTCCCTGACCTTCCCAACTGGTAAGGATCTCCCTCCTCCAACTTCACCTGGGTTTTCACCTTTTATGATCCTGTAGCATGGTCTATCATAATGACCTGTGTTAGGGTCTTATCCTTCTGTGAGCTCCAGGGAGTCAAAGAAAATATATTCTAATCCTATTTCTCCCTGGGGTTTGGGACAGTGTTCTGCATATAGAAGGTGTTTAATAAATACTCATTATTATGAGGGACACAGGGGGCTATGATTCACTGTGTTGTCTTGGAGTCTCCACTCCCTGTTTTGTTCTGTCCCTCTGCCTGCTGCTTTTTCCCCTCCCATTTTCCTCCCTCTCTTAGCTTCCCCTCACATCCCTAGGTTGCATCGTTCAGACCCAGGACCCAGAAGCAGCCTTTCCACATCCACAGCAGTTATGTATCATGTCCTTTTCACTTGAATGTCATCATTGAGGATGAAATGCCCAAGGTGCCCAACAGAAGCATCACTTGTTAGAGGCAGGTCTGAGGGCAGCCACCCTGGGATCTGGCTGACAGGTCTTGTGTTGTGACAGGTGCCTTTCAAGCCTGAGGGAGAGGAGCTTGGGGCTTGGGGCTGCAAAGTCTTTTATTTCCCTTCCCTCTCTATTTCTTTCTTTCCTCTCCATTTGTCTTCCTTTTCTTCCTCATTTTCTTAGAATCGTAGATTTAGATCTCGAAGGTACCTCAAAGGCCATGTAGTTTAAACTCTTAATTTTTTAATTTTAATTTTTTTAATTTCTTAAACCCTTAACTTCTGTGTATTGGCTCCTAGGTGGAAGAGTGGTAAGGGTGGGCAATGGGGGTCAAGTGACTTGCCTAAGGTCACATAGCTAAGGAGTGTATGAGGTCAGTCCTCCGGAGTCCAAGGCTAGCCCCTTCTCTGTGGTACTATCTAAGCCCTTCATTTTACAGATAAGGAAACAAAAGCCAGAAGGGTTAAATAATTTGCTCAAGCCCTGCCCCTTTCCCTTCTTTCTGCCTCATTTTATCTTCTTCCTTTGGGTGATACCGAAGAGAGTGCTACATTTTGTGTAATTAATTTCTGTACCCTACAACTCCAATTCCCAGCATCCCATGTTCCTTCTCGCCTTACGTGCTGACGTAGGGAGGTTATAAATTTTGTTTAGCTCTGCTTCTCGCTCTCTCTTGATCTGATTGGTTTGGTGAAGATGGGGTAAGGTGAGTGGCAGGAGAATCTATTCACATGGCCTTATAGTTTGTTAGATAATTACCTTTTTATTCTTTTACTTCAAATAATTATTAATAAACTTTATAAAATATGATACTTGGAATGCTGAACATTAATTTAAATCCTACAATTTGGAGTCAGAGGACTTCAATTAAAACTTCACTTGTGTAACCTTGTGCAATTCAGTACTTCAGTTTCCTGATCTGTTAAATGAAAGTGTTGGACTGAATGGTTTCTGAGGACCCTTCCAGTTTGAGATCTGGGATCCTACAATCTACACAAACACACACCGCTCCTCCTTTGGCTCCTATGAGTTGATCTGAAAAATGTTTTGAGGGCAGCTAGGCTACACAGTAAATAGAATATCAGACCTGGAGTTGGGAGGACTTGAGCTCAAATCTGACCTCAGGCACTTGCTAGTTGTGTAACCCTGGGCAAGCCCCTTAATCCCAATTATCTAGCCTTTGACACTCTTCTGTCTTAGGTTAAGGGTTTAAAATGATAGCAGGGGAGAGTAATGAATGTTGGAGGGAATGTGGCAAAATTGGGACATTAATGCATTACTGGTGGAGTTGTGAACTGATCCAACCATTCTGGATGGCAATTTGGAACTATGCTCAAAGAGCACTAAAAGACTGCCTGCCCTTTGATCCAGCCATACCATTGCTGGGTTTGTACCCCAAAGAGATCATAAACAGACTTGTACAAAAATATTTATAGCTGTGCTCTTTGTGGTGGCAAAAAATTGGAAAGTGAGGAAATGTCCTTCAATTG
Source organism: Gracilinanus agilis (assembly GCF_016433145.1). Classification (NCBI taxonomy): domain Eukaryota; kingdom Metazoa; phylum Chordata; class Mammalia; order Didelphimorphia; family Didelphidae; genus Gracilinanus; species Gracilinanus agilis. Next base: position 3,736 of record NW_025398765.1, on the reverse strand, counting down.
GGGAATGGCTGAACAAATTGTGGTTATTTGTTGGGATGGAATACTATTGTGCTCAAAGGAATAATAAACTGGAGGAACTCCATCCATGTGAACTGGAAAGACCTCCAGGAACTGATGCAGAGTGAAAGGAGCAGAGCCAGGAGAACATTGTACACAGAGACGGATACACTGTGGTACAATCGAATGTAATGGACGTCTGTACTGGCAACAATGCAATGACCCAGTACAATTCTGAGGGATTTATGGAAAAGATGCTACCCACATTCAGAGGAAGAACTACAGGAGAGGAAACACAGAAGAAAAACAACTGCTCACACTTGGGTTGATGCGGACATGATTAGGGATGTAGACCGGAAAGGACCACACCAATGCAACTATCAATAACATGTAAATAAGTCTTGATTGATGACACATGTTAAAACCAGTGGAAGTGCAAGTTAGCTATGGGTGGGGGAGTTTGAGGGGGTGAAGGGGAAAGTAAAAACATGAGTCATGTAACCATGGAAAATTTTTCTAAAAATAAAAAATTAATAATAAAAAACAAACAAACAAAATCATTTAAAAGATAATTCTGTCACTGGACAAAGTTCTAAATGAAGGAAAAGGCGATTGACAGTAAAGGCTGACTTGGTAATAGGAAAATCTTGAGAAAAGACAAAAACACTGTAGGGGTTTGGGGAAAGGGATCATTTGGGGAACAAGTGAATCTTTTCCTCTTTTTTGGTAGATATGACAGAGAGTGACAAATGATTGCCTAGAATTCACATCTCAGTATGGATTACTTGGTAAGTAAATCAATAGCAAACATGATCAATCTTAATGCAGAGTCTAATTTTGCATGAGAACACTTAATAAAAATCAGGTGACAGGCAGGCAGGCACCAGGTTGACCTGTCAGCAGGAGTCCATACACCTGAGCGAAGGGGATTGGATGATGGAATTACAAATCCAGCTCTGAGTGCCAAAGAGGAGATGCTCATTACAAAAGAAAATGGCTTGTCTCAGGAGCTGCTTGATCTTATGAAAAGAGTAGAGAGGATTCAGGGTTAAATGAGTCAGCTTCAAGGGAAGTCCTGGCTCAGGCATTGATGAGCTCAGTGAACTTGGACATTATCTCACTGAGTCTCAGTCTTTATCTGTGAAATGGGAATATTAGAACTTAGACACTTAACAGCTCTGAATGGTAGAGAGGATTTTGTAAATTATAGAGTACTACAAGATGTGTGGGCAGCAAGATGGTAGAGTAGATAGGATGCCAAGCCTGGAGTCAGAAGACTCATCTTCTTGAGTTCAAATCTGGCTCCAGACACTTATGAGCTGTTTGACCCTGGGCAAGTCACTTAACTCTTTTTGCCTTGGTTTCCTTATCTATAAAATGAGCTAGAGAAGGAAATGGAAATTGCAAAGGACTCTAATATCTTTGCCAAGAAAACCCTAAATGGCATCACAAAGAGTCAGACATGGCTGAAAAACAATTGAATAACAAAATGGAAGTGTATGAATTGTTCTTGATCTGGTGGGCACATGCCTATAATATCTGTTACCAAACAGATGAAGACTGGTGGAATGCCTGACCCTTGAATTCTGAGCTCCAGTGGGATAAGCTGATCAAGGGTCATCACTAAATCTGGCACTAATATGGTAGACACTAAAGAGCAGTGAAGGGGACATTGTCCATCAGGCTGCCTAAATAAAGGGGAACTGTAAAAATTTTAGAATTTTAATAAAAAATTAAAAGACAAAGATCAGTTATAATCTGTGATTAAGGTTAAGGAAGATATTGGAGAATAAATGCTCTTTTTTTAAACCCTCACCTTCCATCTTAGAATCAATACTGTATATCGGTTCCAAGGCAGAAGAGTGGTAAGGGCTAGGCAATGGAGGTTAAGTGACTTGCCCAGGGTCACACAACTAGGAAGTATCTAAGGCCAGATTTGAAGAATAAATGCTCATGACTATATAGGCTTAACTCTTGAAATTGTTAACATTTTATCTATTTGCCTTACTGACCTGCAAGAATAAAAATAAAAGATATGGAATTCCAGAAAAAAGGGGGGGGGGGAACTAGCCCAGGTTAGAAACAGAACACATCAAAGCTCCCATGATGATCAGTCGTGGGACTAAGCTTATGAGAGATCAATGCATTTTCAGCTTGGGTGAGAAAGCAATCCATTCTCAAAAGGAGAAAAAGAAAAGAAAGCTAGAAAGAGTCATGCATTGTTATTAAAACTCATGGGGCATTCATCTGCTCACTGGTCCATCCTGTTCTCATTTGGTACTCAGTCCTCCCTTACATAGGTGAGATATTATCATCAATACAATACAAATAGCCAACTACTTATAACCTGAGTGAATGAATTGCCTCAAAATGATAAACTCTCTGGTATTAACAATAATAAATGAGAGGCAGTAGGACATGGTGGATAGTAAGCCAGCCTCAGAGTCAGGAAGACCTGAGTTTGAAGCCATCTCTGATATAATATGGTGAAGTGGAAAAGGGGCTCAATTTAGAGCCTGAGGATCTGAGTTCAAATCCTAGCTCAGATCGTAGACAAATTCTTTAACTTCTCTTTGCCTCAGTTTCTCCTCTGTAACATGAGAGAATTGGATTAGGCGGTCTCTGAGCTTTAGTTCTCTGATTCCTTTTGCTCTTGCTCTCTCTCCTCTGGCTAAATCCTAACATTCCAGGGCCTTGCCCTGATGCTGAATCCCAAGGACCCTTCCAGGTGGGCCTTTCTAGTTCTCTGCAGCTGACCTCATCTGTAGGTACTGTCTTCCCTAATTTGAATGTGAACTCTTTGAGAGAGGAGTGTCTGGCTTTTCTTTTCATATTCTCAGCTTTGTACTTGACACCTAGTAAATGATTAAGAAAAAGCTTTTCTAACCCAGTCCATCCCATGACCTGTGAGTTCCTTCATCTCTTAGTGCCCCAGGTAATCCTCTAAGGCTGCAGACAAGGGGCCCAGATCTCCAAAGGTGGAAGGAGTACCTCACCAGGGGTTTCCCTGAACCAATGAAATCACTGGCCTGACCCAATATAACAACATTAATAATGTGAATGTCTGGCATTTACAGAATTTGAAGTGTTTTACATACATTATTTCCTCTGACCTTCATAACAATCCTGGGAGGGCATGACCACGGGTATTATTATTTCTGTTTTATAGATGAGGAAACAATGTGGGAATGGGAATGAAGAGTCCAAGGACACAGGGAGTCAGACACAGACAGCACAGGAAGGACAGAGAAAAGGTTCAAATGTGGATCTTCCAGCTTCATAGACATGCTTTTATCTATCTCCCATTGAAAAATAAGAATACAATACATATGTGTGTACACACAATGATCATGAGCTTATAGGGTCATACATTTGGAGGTGGAAGGGACCTGAGAGGCTATAAGTCTAACTTTCTCATTTTACAGATGAGGAAATTGAGGCACAGAGCCTTTGAATCACTTTCCTGGAGTCACCCAGGTCATAGGTACCTGAGATAGGATTCAAACCCAGGTCTTCTTGATTCTAAGTTCTGTGCGCCATCTGTCATACCAGGCTTCCCCCAAATAGCCAACCAGTGCTCCAATGTATCTGTGCTCTCATAAATACGGAAACTTCTTTCAATGCTATGGATTATAGACTCTCCATCTCCTCTAACTTTGGTCAGTATCCTCCCAGAAGTCTGTTCCAGAAGCCTGGCTTCTTTCTTTCTTCCTTTCTTCCCTTCCCTTCCCTTCCCTTC
>NW_025398764.1:0-1224 GCF_016433145.1 Gracilinanus agilis | reverse complement strand
TATATATATATATATATGTATATATAGACTTGAAAAGGACCTCAAAGATGACCTACTACAATCTTCTCATTTTACAGATGAGGAAGTTGAGGCCAAGAGAATGTAAATGACTTATCTGAGGTCACATGGGTTGTTGGTGTCTGAGGAAGGAGTTCAATTCAGGTTCTTGACTCTAATATCAGAGTTTTTTCCACTGAACAACTTTGGTTCTGGTGGTAATTTTAAGATGGACAAAGTCAGATTGCTCCTTTCCTTAACCTATCTAAGGGAGACCCCCCTTCTAACTCTCCTATCCCCAAGCCCCCAATCTTATCTCCTGAAAATATTCTTTCTCCATCATCCAGGCTAAGCCCTATGAAAATTGAAATCTGGCTTAAGGCTGCCAGTACTCTTTATTTTTCTTCTTTTTTGCATGGTGCTTTTTCAGAAACTCTACTCAGGTGTCTTCTGGCTAAATTCCAACTAGATAATTACATTTTCATATGATTTTGACTCCCCTAGCAGTTCCTTCAGAACGATGGGCTTTGCTTCTTCCTTCCTTGAACTATGGTTTAGTTCTGGTGCAAGGGGTAAGTCACTCTCAGAAGCTCACCTTTTAAACAATTACATTTTTACAATGTGTTTGAGGGAGTGAGGTAGGCTGCTAAAAGTGCTTTGGGATCTCTCCATGAAAGGTTTCATGTTTGAGGCTGTAGGAGTAAGAAGAGTCCCAGCTGAGGCAATAGTATCAGGACTACTTAGACTTTTCATCTTCAAAGTGCTTTCCCAAAATTATCTCATTAGCTTTCATAACCTCCTTGTGAAGAAATAAAATAACAATTTCTGCTACTTGCTGAGGAATGAAAGGGAAACTGAAGTGAAGAACTTTAGAAATTGGTTGCATCTTCCTTCTCCTCTTTTTCCCTACCATTCAGTGGTCTTGGAGGCTAGAAGAAAGCCATTCCTAGGTATGACACTTGGAGGCCATATTCAAAACTCTGGCAGAAAGGAATAGAATACTTCTCATAGTAGGATCTCTGTGTCAAGGCCATATATCCTTTCATCACTTTTGTATCATAATTCCAAAGCATTTTCCAGAATTGTTGTACTACTTTTAAGTGCATTAGTGTGCCTGGTTTTCTATAACCCCAACATTGAAAATTCTCATCATTCATCTTTGCCAATTTGTTGTGAATTTATTTTCATTTTAAAGGGGACCTTTGAGATATATATATATATATATAT
>NW_025398763.1:0-6998 GCF_016433145.1 Gracilinanus agilis | reverse complement strand
CACTTGACCCCCATTGCCCACCCTTACCATTCCTCCGCCTAGGAGCCAATACACAGAAGTTAAGGGTTTAAAAAATATCAACAGCTTCAATATCTCCAGTGTTAAGAACTGGGCCAAAGACTCAGTAGGTCCTTAATGAATATTTGTTAATTCTCCATCTACTTCCTCTTCTACATAATAGTCCCTCAAATTCTTGAAAACTTTTCTCATGTCCTCCTCTGAATCTTCTTTTCTCCAGAATAAACCTGCCCTGTTCACGTAATGAATTCTTAAGCAGTGACATGGTTTTGAGTCTTCTTACCATCATGGCACCATACCTTGGATGTGGTCTAGCTTGTTAATAATAATAATAATAATAACAACAATAATAGCTGTCATTTCTCTAGTGCTATGATGTTTACAGCTTTAAAAATAATATCTCACCTTCACAACAACTCTGGGAAGTAGGTGCTATTATTTTTTTCCATTTTACTGATGAGGAAATGGAGAAAAAGAGTTTGGATAACTCTCTCAGGATCAAATAACTACTCTTTATCTTACCCTCTCCACTGTGCCACCCAGCTGCCTCAGTGGCTTTGTCAATGCCCATTCTAAAATGCAATGCCCAGAATAGAACAGATATGGTGTGACCCGGGCAGGGAAAAGAGGACGTGCTATCATCCTTATTCCAAGCACAAAGGAAACATAGCACATCTGGCAGAAAAAAGTTTCTAGAGGTTTCATGTCTCTTCAGTACCTCTTCGCCTCTCCCTTGCCTTGAACCGAGCAGCCTAAATTCCTATCTCCTGAAGACTTGCTCCCTCATTAGGAGAATCCCAGACACTTGCAGGAGACACGTACGCCATAACAGTGCACTTTGACGTTCTCTCTTGTCTGAAGATGATGAATTATAGATCCTTTTTTGGATTAAGTCTGCCGAGGGGACGTGTCACACCAACTGGCCTCCTGTGGCAATGACTCACAGTCCCAGAATCTCAAAGTTGGAAAAAATCCCAGAAGCCAACTACTTCGACCTGGACTCGAATCCCCTTTGCGAGGCCCTCACCGAATAGTCATAAGAGCTTCTGCTCAGAGGCCTCTATTAATGGAGAACCCCTCCCTCACAGACAGCCAATTACACTTTGGGCCAGCTCTGACTTTTAGGAAGTTTTCCCTCTACCTTTCAAACTAAATTTGCTTCTTTGCAATTCCCACCCATTATCTGCAGTTTTGTACCCTTTGGGGCCAAAGAGAACCAGCCTAGGACTGAGCTCCTTCCTGTTCCGTGAGGTGCCTCCCAACTCTGATCTCCATGATTGGGTGAGGGCTCCCCTTTCTAAATCCCACTCCCGCTTCTTGGTAAAAGCTTAATTCTGTCCCTTAATTGTGTCCGTATCTGATGCTGGCAGGATCCGGCTTGAACCGTTTTGCTAGTAAGTTTTGTTACTTACAAATTTAGTACTGAGAAAATGTATATCTGATGTGGAATAGATTTTTTTTCTCTACCTCCAGAAAAGGGTGCTGACATTGATGGATATTTCCTATAAATATAAATCAGAGTATTCTTTGTTTCCCTTTACTTTATTTAAAGCCCTGGGCTATGGGGGTAACAGAGCAATTTACAAAGGGGATTTGCTGGGAAAATATTAGAGTCATTTCCTTTGAACACTGAGTTGTCCTTTTGAAAGAAAAAAAAGCCCCATTCCTTCTATTTTAGTGTTCTTTTTAAATACTTCTAAAGCTCAAAAAGACCTCTATTATCACAAACCCCTCAGTGCAGGAGAACAACACTGATGAGAAGATACACGGTCTACATTTGGCAGAAATCAAATGAGATGTTGGATATGATAGCTCCAGGAAAACTAGAAAGTACTATAAAGCCTAAGGATTAGTGTTCTTAATATAGGATTGTGGGCGTACAGGAGTGAAAGCTGAAAGGGACCTTCAAGATCACCTAGTCGTTTATTTTGCAAATGGGGAAACTGAGGCCCTCTGCCATACTTCACCATTTGTCTCATATCATTCACTGAACTTTACGCTTGCATAAGACTGGGGTTTTAAAATTTCAGATCTGTGTTTTCATCAGTCTAGAGAACTCCCAGTATGGAAACTGCTTTCCCTGATGCAGATGGACATTTATAACTTGTAGACTGAGAGAGTTACCTGGAGCCACTGAGAAGTTAAGTGACTTGCCGGTAGTCACATAACCTGTTGATGTCAGAGGCAGTCTTCCTGGAATCGAAGGCCAGCCCTCCATCACCGTGCCATTCTGCCTCTCCTCTAGGGCTTTAAAGTACGTGAAGTGTGGTCAGCTATCCTGCCTCACTGGATCATTATGACAACCTGATCCTTTTCAAGGATTTTTTCAGAGGAAGAAATCAAGGCAGAGAAGTTTAATGATACATGCAAGCTCCTCCTGTCACTTAGTGTTAGAGCGAAGATCAAAAACAACAAAAAGAATGCTAGAGGGAGATGGATTTAAGCGAGATGCCTGTCTTTGGTTGCCACAGAGGGTCCTCTTTCTACATGGGCCTTTGCTCCGTCCATCATCCTCCCTCTGGTCACAAAATGCATATTGATGCTAATAAAGGGAAAGGCAAACAGCTCGTCAGCCCCAGGAAAAACATAACATTCTTTAGATTGGTGATGGCAAACCTATGACATTGACACACGTAGCCATTTTCAATGACACGCGTAGCCACATACAGAGAAGTGTGGGACCGTGTGCCGAGGATGAAACATTTGCTGTAGTGTAGTGTAGACACTCTGGGCATTATAGATGACAATTCTACCTGGATTCATTTACCTATTTTGGTTTATTAAATACAGTTATGTATCGCAATTATACATTTTTGTTAAACTATAAATATCATGAAATTATGGTTGTTTTTTTTCTCAAAGTGACGCACCACCCAAGTTATGCTCAGTTTTGTGGCAGATTTTAACACACCAAGCTCAAAAGGTTGCCCATCACTGCTTTAGATCTTAAGTTGGCAGTGCCTATGCCCCCTGATGATTCCAGGATTATAGAAGGAATTACGGCCTTGATGTATGGAAGACCAGTCATGGAATTATTATATTTATCAAGATTTGGTTTTATCTGTACCCTTAAACCTGATCTCCTTTGGAATTTAACTAGTTCTCTCTGTGGCACCACCATTCACCTGGTTGCCTCTATTCATTCTCTTTGGATTTTCTTAAACTCTTTTCTCTCTCCTCTCATAGCCCGTCAGCTATCACCTCAGTAATCTGGTCAGTTCCACCTCTACAATATCATTTAGCCATCCTTTCATCTCTATTCCCTTACTATTAATTCAGGGCCTTATTAGTACATACCCAAGCTCTTGAAATCCCTTCCCAATATGTCCTCCCATCTCCATTTTTAGTGTTCCTCCAATCCCTTAAGAACCTAATAATCTATTGGGGGGAGAGAAAATGTAGTTCTATATCAGGCAATCTATAAGCATTTATTAAGTACCTACTATGTGCCAGGCACTGTGCTTAGCACTAGGAGTATGAAAAGAGGCAGAAGGTAGTCCCTGCCCTCAAGAAGTTTAATGTAATGGAGGAGACAAATTCAAGCAAATAGGTAAACACAAGTTACATAGGGAATAAATATAAAATAATTAACAGAGGGAAGACACTGGAATTAAGAAAGTTTGGGTAAGACTTCTAGTAGAAGGTGGAATTTTAGTTGGGTCTTAAGGAAGCCAGGGAGGTCATTAGTTGGAGCTGAGGAGAGAGAGCATTCCAGTCACGGGGAACAAATAGAGGGAAAGCCAAGCCCAGGAGCTGAAAGACGGATTGCCTTGTCTGTGGACCAGCCAGGGGGCCAGTGTCACTGGAACAAAGACTACATACAGGTCAGGGAATAAGATGAGAGAAAACCAGAAAGAAAGGTGGGTACTAGGTTGTGATGGGCTTTGAATGCCAGTTATTTGTACATGAAATAGAAATCAAATACAAAGTAGTCTGGAGAGAGCGGGCACTACTTGGTAGGAAGATCTGACCCGGAAGGCCTCATGTTAAAGATGGCTCTTGAGCTAAGCCTTGAAGAAACTGAGGAATCTGAGAAGTGAAAGAGGAGTGCATTCCAAGCCTGTTGTCTACCCTGTTCAATTCCCACCAAATGTAGACTATCTATCTTCTCATCGTTGCTTGAGGAAGAGCCAGAGCAAAAAGGTTTGTGATGGCTGTGTGTGAAGATGATGTGGTGGAGAATAATGTAGAATAAGACAGCAAAGGGAGATTGAGTTCAAGTTGTGAAGGACCTTAAACAGCAACCAATCATGAGGGCTTGTAGGGCTGCTCCAGCCCAGAGTGTGGAAGAAGGAGTTTTAGGAACACTGGGCTAATGAATTAGTCATAAGATCATTACTCAAGAGCTAGAAGGGACTTTAAAGACCATATAAGTCAGGGGGAAACTGAGGCACACAGGTTACATTTTGACTTGCCCAAGGTCACACAGGTAGTTGGTGGTAAAGCCAGAATTCAAACCCAGTTCTGGTGTTTGTTATACTATACCATGGTACCCTGTCATGCATCTGAAGGTAGCTGTCATCCTAGCTCTGCTTCTTCCTAGCAACATGACCCTGGGCAAGTCATTTGACTTTTTTGAGCCTCCATTTCCACATCTGCAATATATGGCATTCTCCCAGAGTAGAGTACTTGGGCTTTAAAGTCAAAGAATTTGTTTCAGATTCTAACTGTCCCTTCCCTTTGTGATCTTTGACAACCGAAAGCAAGTAAAAATGCCCCTCGAGGGCAGCGATTGTGACTTATTTTTATCTATATCGGCATTGGACATAGAGATTTTGCATACAGGGAGCACTTCAAAAATGTTGGAAGGAATGAATGAAAATAGATCTCAATCGCCTCTTGGGTCTCCTAGCATGTGAAAACTCATTTGAGGTTACTAGAGCAATAAAGAGGTACAACTTTGCCAGCTAATGACTCTTCATGGTGGGAACCTATATATTCATACTAATTATGAATACCTATTTCATTGTGTTCAGTAGCTCATATTTCCTTCTATAATATTGATTTTTAGCTGTATGGATCTCAAAAAAGGCTTACTTCTGACCTTGACATTTCTTTGCTTAAGGCAATCCTATCTTGAAGAGTTCCAGCCTATTTTACTGTGAGTTTCTTTATTGTAAGTGGCAAAAAAAAAATCTGCTAAGCGGAATCATCCGTTTTCAGTGATACCAGGAGAGGAAGCTAGGCTTGAGCTCCTAGATCTTTCTCCTAAGCCTTTGCTTGGTGAATTTTGACATGAAAAGTCAGTCCCGAATAAATTGAAAAGGAAGTAAAAAAAAAAAAAGACCTAACCCCAACACATCCCCAACCCTCCTCCTTTACAAAAGAACTGTTTAACGGGGACAAGAAAATAATGTCATCCTTTAAAGTGTCAAATTCCAAAAGAAATCTGCTCAAACATGTTCCCAGTCCTTGGCTCCTTTTCCTGGGTCCCTTGACCTTGTCGTCGCCGACCTTGGATATAGTGGCAATAAATTGAAATGTACCCCAATGCATTGACATTCCGAAGCAGTTGTGGGTGAGCTCCCCGAGGAGCAAGCTAGTGAGTACTGAGTCACATGGATGTTACGGGTTCAGAGGGAAGATGAGACCCAGCACAGGGGAGAACTGTTTGATACCCTGCAGAAAGGGGAGAAGGAGTTTCCTGAGAGTCAAGGAGCTTAGGTAGGAGACTGTGTGTTTTATCAAGATAAATAAGGCTGTCCAACATTTGAGGTCCTGTTAGCCTAAGTGCTTCTAGGAGAACTAAGAGCCCTTAGATAAGAGCCAATCTCTCCTATTCTGGGGATACGTGGATGAGGTTATTATGAGAGAGGTCCCTAAGGTATTGCGTCAGAGGCTTTCGGCCCCTCTGTCATATGGGTTCTCTGCGTATTCTCTGCCTTTGTGTCTCCATCTATGTCTTTCTTTCCTCTTTCTTCCTCCTTCCCAGTTCATAGGCATATATTTGTAGCCTGGGCACTTTCGTATGTGCTCGCGCCAACACTAGCTTAGTTTGGTCATGTGAACGAAAGCAGCAACCACCTTATTGATTTCCTTGCTTTCGTAGCTAAGCTAGCCCTTTCCCAGTCCATCCTCCATTGAATTCTCTACTGTTGAATTCTTTTTCTGCTCTCATTTGCTGGGCTATTCCCTCTCATGCTGCAGGTCACAGAGATCACGTCACCAATTTGTAGGCCCTGGAACCTCGCCCTTCCATAGCAAATTAACAAGTGAAATACAACATGCTGAGTCCATAGGAGAGAAATGTATAAAGTAACTCTCACTCATCTCCCATGTCTCCTCTCCATATTTGTCTTCCTAATACCTTCTCCTTTTGTGTGCTTTGTTTTAGGAAAGGTTTAGAAGCTTAAGTAGGCTTTGCAGTGATTGGGATATTTGAGGCGAGGAGGGATAAGTAGTGGAACAATAATCGCCCCTTGAGAAGGGGTCAAAGCATTGTGGAAAACCACATGGGAAGGGATTGGGCCCAGAACTTGTGGCAGAGAATTTGGTCTAAGTATATTAATAGTGTACCACAGAAATAGCTTTGTTACAACTAAGACTTCATTGTAGTGGAGTTTCAGCTCATCCAGATTTATAATAAAATCATAGGATCGTAAATCTAAAACCAGAAGAGACATGCACATGCCACATACAGACATGTGGACACACACGAACTTGACGACCTCCGAGACCCATTCTGATCCAATTAACATTTTGAAGTGCCTAGCATGTATGGGATCCGGTTGAACAGACCTCTGGCAATGGCGTGAGGAAGACCTCAGTTCAAATTCAACGTCAGACACTTATGTGACCCTGGGCAAGTCAAGGAACCATGTTGCCTTGGTTTCCTCATCTGTAAAATGGGAATAACAATAGCACCAACTTCCAGGGTTGTTGTGAGGATTAAATGAGATAATTGTAAATTATCAATTATCTATTTTAGATATAAATCATAATATGTAAATATTATAATCATATTAGAAATATAGAAAATA
>NW_025398762.1:0-2295 GCF_016433145.1 Gracilinanus agilis | reverse complement strand
ATATATATATATATATATGTACACACATATAATTACTCAAAAACATTCAATATTATTCATTTTTATAAAAGAGTAATCCTTTAAAACCAAAACCCTAAATCATATACCCATATAAACAAATAATAAATCATATGCTTTCTTCTGGATTTCTACTTCCACAATTCTTTCTCTAGATGTGGATAACATTCTTTAATAGAAAACATTTAGCCTTTGTTAGTGCATTCCAAGTACTGAGAAGAAGCACTGAAAAGAGAATACTTAGTAAAATGTTATATGAAATGATTGGAATGGAGTCTTCACACCATAAATGGATATACAGAGTCCAAAATGATGAAGAAAATAATCCATCTCTACATTGCCTTGGTCAGAGAACATGTGATGTATTGTGTCCAATTCTGAGCTCAATATTTTAGGAAAAGCACTATTAAGCTGAAATGCAGTCATATGGGAAAAATAAAAAAGACTTTAAATAATGTCCTAAAAGGACATGACTCAGATATCCAAAGGAATAATTAAAAAATTTTAGAAATGTTTATTCTGGAAAATGGAGGAAAGGCATTATACCTGGATTTTAATTTGTGAAGTAATTTAATGTAGAAAATTAGTTTTATGACTCAATGAGTTTTCAGAGGGCAGGACCAGGATGTATGAATGAAAGATGTAGTGAGCCAGATTTCAACTGAATGGAAGGAAAAAAATCTCAGATTTGAAACAGTCTAACAATGATGTTGTTATCCCCATGAGTAAGTCAAGAAGAATTTGTTTTGTTGAATATATATTAAGTTCTATGATATGCCCTGGGGATGTGAAGAAAAATATGATAGATCTCATTTTTATTTAGCTCACATTCTAATGGTAGGGACAACTTACAAACAGGATGTAAAACAAGATGTATACAAATTAAATTGGAGATGATCAAGAGAGGGAGGACACTAAAATCCAGAGTGACATAATGAGCTTCTTTTTTTTTTTAAACCCTTACCTTCCGTCTTGGAGTCAATACTATGTATTGGCTCCAAGGCAGAAGAGTGGTAAGGGTGGGCAATGGGGGTCAAGTGACTTGCCCAGGGTCACACAGCTGGGAAGTGTCTGAGGTCAGATTTGAACCTAGCACCTCCTGTCTCTAGGCCTGGCTCTCAATCCACTGAGCTCCCCAGCTTCCCCCATAATGAGCTTCTTTATACTAGAAGTGTTCAAGTTGGCATCTTTTAGCCATTTGATTGGGGATTCTATAGAAAAGATTCTATAAGGAAGAATGAAATAATTGGTGCTTTTAAATCCAGTTCCATTTAACCACTTATGGTGTCTAAAAGAAATTGCAGAGTATAAAATAAACCAACAGAAGTCGTTAGTATTTTTACCTATCACAAATAAAAACCAGCTAGGAGAGAGATGAGAGACCCCATTTCAGATAGCTTCCAATAGAATAAAATATAAATAAAATATATACCTGCTAAAACAATTCCAGCAACTATATGCGCACAATTATAACACATTTTATAAAAATAAAGTAAGACTTAAATTATTGGAGAAATACTAATTGTTCAAGGCTGGACAGAGCAAATATAATTAAATGACAATCCTGCTTATTCAATGACAGCTCAATAAAATTATCAAAAGATTATTTTATTGAACTAGAAATAATAATAACCAAACTGACTGGGAAGAACAAAAGAAAAATAATATCATTGGGATTAATCAATAAAATGTAAGGTAAGAAGGTCCAGCAGTACAAGATTTTAAACTTTACTATTTAGCAGTAATTATCAAAATAATCTGGTACTGGCTAAAAAAAAGAAAGGTAATAGAACAAAAAAGACACAACAAACAGTAGTAAAAGATTATAGTAACTTTGTATTTAACAAAAATTTAGATCCATGTTTTTAAGATCAGAACTCAATGGGGGGTAAAAATTTTTGGGACAATTGGAAAGTCATTTGGCAGAAACTACATATAGATCAATATTTTACACCAGACACAAAATGGGTTGATGACTTGGAAATAAAGAGAGATATCATAAGCAAATTAAAACAGGGAATATACTATTGATCAGATTTATAGATAGGACGTGAATTTATGAATAAAAAAGAAATAGGGAATATTGTGAAATAGATATAAAATAGATAATTTTTATTATATTAAATTAAAAAGGTTTTGAACAAAAAAAAGTAGTTTAGCCAAGGTTTGAAAGAAAGTAGAAAATTGGGTATTTTTATAGACACTTTCCAATATAAGGCTTCATATCTAAATATATATATATGTATATATATGTGTGTGTGTGTATATATATATATA
>NW_025398761.1:0-7860 GCF_016433145.1 Gracilinanus agilis | reverse complement strand
ATATATACATATATATACATATATATATAGGATAGTGGGAAATAAGAGATGGAGAGAAGGCACTATAATTAAGAGGGATCAGGAAAGCCTTCCTGTAGAGGATGTTTTATTTGGGACTTGAAGGAAGCCAGGGAAGCCAGTAGACAAAGATGAGGAGGGAGAGTATTTCTGGTAGAGGGCATAGCTGATGAAAATTTCCAGTTGGGAGATGAAGTGTTTGTTCTGAGGGACAACAAGAAGACTAGTATCCCTAGTTTCCAGATTATGTGCGGGATGAATGAGGTGTAAGAAGATTGGAAAGGTTGAAGGATAAGGCAAGTTATGAAGGGCTTTGAATATCAAACAGAGGATTTTACATTTGAATCCTACTGGTGAAAGGGAGCCAATGGAATGTATTGAAGGTGAGGAAGTTACCTGATCAAATATGTACTTTAGGAAAATCACTTTTATAGTTGAATGGAGGATAGATAAGAATGGATAGAAATTTGTGGCAGGTAGGTTAAGCAGCAGGCTTTAATAGTAGTATAAAAATGATATAAGGTCCTACATTAAATCTATGATTATTAAAAATAGTTTTAAAGTAGCATGAAGCAATGGAAAGGATACTTGATCTGGGAGTGTAACAACCCGAGTTTTAGTCCCAGATCTGCCACTGAAAAGTTATGTGACCTTGAAAAAGTTGTTTTAAGTTCTTTGGATCTCAGTTTCCTCCTCTATAAAATTATGGGTTTTTTTTTTTGGTTTTGGTTTGTTGTTCAGTCATTTTTTTTTCAGTCTTGTCTGACTTTTTGTGACCCTCTTTGGAGTTTTCTTGGGAAAGATATTGGAGTAGTTTACGATTTTCCTCTCCAGCTCATTTTCCAGATAAGGAAAAGGAGACAAACCAAATTAAGTGACTTGTCCAGGATCATACAGCTAGTAAATATCTGAGGCTGTATTTGAATTCAGGGAGATGTCTTCCTGACTTCAGGCCCAGCACTTTCCCCACTCTACCACCTAACTGCTGTAAAAGTTATGTACATTATACCAATTAACTCTAAGTAGCCCTCTCTACCTCCATAACAAAACAAAGGTGACCTGGAGGCTCATTGCCAGAGTTATCGGTATTTATTAATAAAAAGAGAGAGAAGAGAACAGAGAAAAGAGACAGATAGACAGACACACACAGAGATTATAAGTGAATTCTGTTCAACATTCAAAGAATAATTAAAATATTATATTTAAACAGAAACTATCATTAAAAAATCATGTCTAAATAGAATAACTTAAGTGTAAGCAAAAAAAGAGATTTTTCCAAACTCTTTCTATGTTACAATTATGGTCATAATACCTAAAATAGGGTGAAAAGAAGAGAAAGAAAACCATAGGATGATACCCTTAATGAACATCAGTACAAAAATATCAAATAAAATGTTAGCAAAGAAGATAAAAAATATTTAAAAGTTTAGATAAAGACAGCCAAATGTCACAGTGGAAAAAGCTCTTGGTCTGGAGACAGGGGGACCTGGGTTCAAATCTGATTTCAGACTATTCTAAGTCACTTAACTCCTTTTAACTGACCCTTGTCCTTCTGTCTTAGAGTTGTTACTGAGACAGAAAATCAACAGAAAGTAAAGAAAGTAAGCAGAAAGTAAAGCCTTATTTTAAAAAATGCAGTATGACTAAGTCGAATTTTTCTCCAATAGAGCAGAATTTCACTATGTGGCCCAAATTGAATATATGGCCCATGACATGTTTTGTATGAGATCTCCATGCTGCCACAGGGAAAGTGTATACCCTTTCATACTGACATCCTGAGATAAAGCTTATGGAAAGTTAATATTAATTTGTTATCCCTTTTTGTGCCACATCCGATAACTTTTTTATTTTAAAGCTAAAATATGTTTGATTTTAGGGCTGAAGCTTTGAACTGACTTCAATCAGGCTGAGGCAGGGTGGAGATAAGTTCTTTGTTTTATCTGTAACAAGGATTCTCTTAATAAATGCCATTTTGGGAAATTTCACACATGCACTGTGTGGTCATCTAAAGGCTGGATAGTTACTCCTTGTGTCTGGAAGACCTCCCCATTTGTCCTGATTGAAGTCCAAGTCTTCCAGTCAGAGAAGCTTAGGGAAAGGACAAGAAGAAGAATGTAAATGATGGAGAGAACAGAAAATTAAGCCTTTCCCCTGGAACCAGAGACTCGGGAGGTCTTGATTAGGTCTGGTTCACCTCATCATGGAAGAAGTGGCTGGTCATGTTCATGTTTTGCTCTGGCACACTTTTTGTTATTTAATAATTATAAAGTTAAGGTGCAGTATCCAGAGAATATTAATCATAATAAGCCTTTAATCCTTCTTCCTTAGCTACTTCTCTACTGACTTTTAAGGTAGAGGTGTCAAACTTCCAAATAGGGGACTTTAAGCAACCCGCAAATTCTTCATGAAACCTGATAAAAATATAATTAGGATGTGTTTACCAAAATAAATAAAATATACAATACAACCTAGATAATGCTAATTTGGAGTTTTCTAAATAAATATGTGGTATGATTATATTTGAGTTTGACACTTCTCCCTTAAGGGATAAGACCAAAAGCCAAAGGATGTTTGTCCTGTTAACAACAGAAAGGTTGTCACATTATTCCAGACACATGGTGCCTCAAACCTCTTTTTCTTAGATCTTTTGCTCTGTTAGAGGCTACCCTCTTTTAGAGTTCTTCCAAATAACTAAGAGCAATCAGTAGTTCCAACATCTTGCACACGTTGTATGTAAAAAAAAAACTTCTAAAACTTTGAAGCTACCTCTTCTTTTTTTTAACTTCTATTTCCAGTTTCCTCTGAAGTTTCAGAATTTGCACAGTTCAAAAAATCCACTAAATCCTGAGATGAACCTGAACCAGGCCCATGATAGTTTTATTTATTTTCCCTCATTAAAGTGATTCTTATATCCTTAAGAAAGCTGGAGGCCAAATCATATGTGATTTGCTTCTCTTAAGCAAATGACCTTGGGCTTTAATTACATAAGGTACTTATTTACATAATTATAAAATTATGATATCTGGTTTGACTAGTATCACCTTGTAGGTCCTACTTAAAAATATCAGTAAGTTTAAGTTTAAACTTGTCATCACCACTCAAATTTATAATCATTTTTCATGGACAAGTTTAATAGCTAATTTAGGGGGGGAAATCCCTAAACATTAAAGAAATAATCTCTCAATTCAGAGCATGGCAAATGAACCTGGTGGCAAAATGAGATCTAGGAGTAATAACAAGAATAACAACAATGAATGAATTAATGAATGGATGAATAAATGAAAAAAAAAGTATTTTAGGTACTTGCCATTTATAAACATAAAACATTTGTATTAATAACAACTGCCTTATTTATAGTGATTTACATTTTATTTCTTTTGATTCTTGTGACATTTCCCCCAGAGTGTCATAAAGCATATATTTCACAACTCTGTGGTTAACTTATTCTTACAAGTGATATAGTTGTCTTTGACTTACTATCCAACTAGTTTCAAGCTCCATAAGGACAATGACATTGTTGTATGTACATTTTCTATCTTTTCCAGCACCCATAATAGGGATCTACACAGAGTAGGGATTTTATAAATGTTTTATGAATGATTGAACTGATGAATAATTGAACAATACTTTGAAGTACGGCAGATATTCCTATTTCATAGCAAAAGAAACTGAGATTCAGAGAACTTGGGAATTTGTCCATGGTTACGTTATGTGGATTTCTGGGCAAAGTCTTAGAATGATATTCATTACTTTTTAACAACTTTACTTCAATACCTCCGTGATTCCATGATTTCTTTAGTTTGACTTTTCCCTTTATTGGTATTGGGAACTATTCAACCATATCTTTTTATCTTCAGCAATTCCTCACTCCCTCCCCCCCCCCACCAAATCATCCAGAGGATTTACCCCACATGCTAGAAACTTTTCCTTCTCTAGGTCTTTCAATATTTTTGAGTATGATTTCAACTATTAGAAAGGCTATCTGTGATTCTTCATTATCATATCATGATTGACCTGACTCTTTCTCCAGTTATATACCCTTGATGATGTCTTACATTCCTTTTTGTGAATAAGCATCCTTTGTAATGTGCAGCAGCCTACTTACACCCACTATGTATATCTTTCCATTGCTCTTTGAGTCACCTGCAATTCTGATTCTTCTGAGATTCTAGTGTCTCATGATTCATATATATATATAGCATCTCTGACAGAATATTTGAATAAATATTATAGGCTCTGGTGGCAGGATCTGGAGAATCTCTTTAGGTATAAAGGATTTTATCTTCCATATGGATTTTGTTTAGGTCATCTTCTACAATAGTGGTGGATACCTGAAGTACATACAGGTTTTCACGCTTTGTGCTTCACTTGCTTGATATCAGTGATTAAAAGATCACTGATTCAAGCTATATCTTTGATTGCATTTATCAAGGAGTAGTATATGATTTTAATACATGTATGAGAGATGATGTTTTTTAATTAAATTTTTTATTTTCCCAATTATGTATAAAACAATTAAAATTTTTTTTAATTTTGACCTCCCAATTCTCTCCCTACCTTTGTGGGAGATAACAGATTGAAGGAAGGGTCTTCAAGGTTGTGTTTTGCTCCACTTTATATTTTTGTAACCAATAAACAATAAATAGTGGAATCTTCTATTTTCTGTATCTTTGAAGTAGTTGTGTGTTTGTGAAGATGTCTACCTTTAAAAAACCCCTTACCTTCTGTCTTAAAATCTTTACCAAATATTGGTTATAAGGCAGAAGAGTGGTTAAGGTTAAGGGACTTACTCAGGGTCACACAGCTAGGAAATGTCTGAGGCCAGGAGATCTATTTTCTAATAATGTTTTTAATAAGATTACCTTTAACTTATGCAGAGGCTACTGGTGATAAAATATACATTTGCCCATATATTTATAATGAGGTGGCTATATGGAACAGTGGATAAAGTGCCAGGCTTGGAGTCAGGAAGACCTGAGTTCACATCCTGCCTCAGATACTTACTAGTTATGTGACCACTGGCAAGTCACTTAAGCCTATTTGTCTTAGTTTTCTCATCTGTGAAATGAGCTAGAGAAGGAAATGGCAAACCATTCTAATATATTTGTCAAGAAAACCCTAAATGGGGTCATAAAGAGTCTGACATGACTGAAAGTGACAGAATAACAACATATGCTTTCAATACTTTTCAACCTCTTTATTTCTTTCCTTTTCCCAATTTCATAGTAAACAGATTTAAAAAATAAGTCTCAATGAAGCTGTTAAAAATGCAAACAGTGGGGGCAGCTGGGTAGCTCAGTGGATTGAGAGTCAGGCCTAGAGACGGGATGTCCTAGGTTCAAATCCGGCCTCAGACACTTCCCAGCTGTGTGACCCTGGGCAAGTCACTTGACCCCCATTGCCTACCCTTACCACTCTTCCACCTATAAGTCAATACACAGAAGTTAAGAGGGTTTAAAAACATTTTTTTTAAAAAAATTCAAACAGTGTCTTTGAATCAATAAGTCAACAAGCATTTATTAAATGCTTATTATATATCTGTAGCTTCTCGGAACTCTGGGGGCACAAAAAAATGTAAAAGTCTCTATCCTTGAGGAACTTATCGTTAGCCTTCCCCACAACTATGCCTGCCCATTTTGATGTCACTGAATTGATTGTTAGTAGACAACCTAGTATGAAATGACTCCAGTTCAATAGCCAGCTACAGACTCTCAGTTAAGATCAAGCCACTTACATTTTTTTGTAATGTTATTTAGGTGCTGAGCTAGTCTAGTGCTTTCTGATTCATTTATTTTTAAAATGTTTCTCTTTTATTACTTTGAACTTGATAAGCATTAACAAATATGAATATTTCCACCTTCAAAGAACAGAAAAAAGAGGACCACATATGAAATTGTGAATCTCCATTACATACACCTTGTAAAACATATGTATCTCAAATTTAACATGGTAGTTCCAATACTGCTCTGCTTGTCTGGTGTTCCATTCTGCACTTTCTTTTGCTCTCTTATTTGTATGTCTAAGTGATTCATCAACATTCATTTATTTCCATTTTTGATATGATTATCATTAACCCTATACCTTTTCAAAACTTTTTTTCAACAATTTCTGACCCATTTCTTAAAGGAAGTATTTATGAGATATAGCCAGGAAGCTACATTTCTTATTAGTCTTCAGGTCTATGACATTTAACATTTCTTAATCCTGACCACATTTTCTAGAATATATTCACCATTTTCTTTAATGGCCATATTCACACATTCAAATGTCCAAACCTCATTTTATTTATTGATTTGGTTTGGGAGATATTGGCAAGTTCTGCACTGAATTCCTCTTTCTCTTCCTCTCTTACAATAGATACATACATACATTCAAGAATATATTAGAGCCAGCCCATACTAGCTCATGTTAATCGTTAAATTTTAATGTGAGCATTTATACTTCAGTAATTGCCAAATGCTACAAAGCAAGGTCTGACAATGTTTTTTTAATTGTCTAGACTTACGAAATTAATGGATAAATGTTAATAGTAAAGATTATACTTAATTGAGTAGAGTAGTTTTTGCCCCCAGAGAGTTGTTAAAAATTTCCAGCAGATCCTTGCATACATGGTAATTATCTTTATTGTGGTTTATTTATTTAAAGTTATAACAAGCACTAAAAGGTAATATTACCATGAAATGGTGTTTTTTGTTGACTTTGGGTCCCTGATGACACCAATTTCATTATTCAGTTTTCTAGGGGAAATAAAAGCCTCTCTCTTCCATTGAGTTACAATTTCTCCATTAGACTGTAAGCTCCTTGAGTTCAAGAACTGTCTTTTGACTCTTTATTTTTGGATCTCCAACACTTAATACAATGGTTGGCAAGTGAAGACACTTAATATATGTTTATTAAAGTGATTTTCTTTTTGCCTTTATTGATAGCAATAACATTCACGTAGAGGTGTGGTTCAATATTTCCTTGTACCTTTGGTTCCATGCTATTTAACACTTTTACAAATGTATTGGATAAGGTTACACAAAATATACTTATGAAATTTATATGTAACACAAGGCTGGAAGGAATAACTAATACACTGTATGTCAGAGTGAGGATCCAAAGAGATCTTGATGTGATAGAGAATAGGCCTGAATCTATTGAAATACAGTCTAGGTGAGGAGGAACTGTTAACCTGTGATTTCATTCACATAGACAGCTCTCAGATGAGGAAACTATCTACAGTGGTTAGCATCTTCTATGAAATGTAATCTTGGAGAGTTTAAATGATTTTTCCAGGTTCATATATACAGTAGGAATTAGAATTGGTTCTTGAACCTATGTCTTTGTGAGCTGGGGACTTGCTCTTTAACTGTTATTCCAGGTTACCTCTCAAGATGAGATTTAAGACAAAGCCTTATACTTGGGTTCAAAAATCAGCTTCACAAATATTATATATATATATATATATGGGGGAAAATGTGTCCAGAGGATATGATTCTCTTTTTTATCAGAGAGAACTAGGAGTTGAAGTTGACTGGGAGCTCAATATGAACTAGTAGTCTGATATATCAGTCTAAATGATAAATGTGACTTTAGGCTGAATTAAGAGAAAAAATAAATTGCCCAGAACAGGAGTCAATCTGAAATGATAGAAAGTCATCTTAAGAGCCAGAAAGATCTAGATTCAAGTCCTATGTTTGACACATAATAGCTACATATTTGTGACAAATTGTTTAACCTCTAATTTTCCCTTGCAAATCTCTAAATTTATAAGTTGTGTATCTCTAATTTCAATTGATGAATGGTGTCAATTTTTATAAGGGATATGTATATCCCTTATAAAAATTATATATATATATA
>NW_025398760.1:0-6328 GCF_016433145.1 Gracilinanus agilis | reverse complement strand
ATTCCATTCCACTCCATTCCCTTATATTTCCTTCCATTCCATTCCTTTCCATTCATTCCCTTCTCTTCCATTCCATTCACTTCCATTTTATTCATTCCCATTCTATTCCCTTCCATTCCATTCCATTCCTTCCCTTTCCCTTCCCTTCCACTCTATTCATTCCCATTCCATTCACTTCCATTCACTTCCATTCATTCCCTTTTCTTCCCTTCCCTTTCCTTCCCTTCTCTTCCCTTCCCTTCCATTTCACTCCATTCCTTCCATTCACTTCCATTCCATTCCATTCACTTCCATTCCATTCACTTCCATTCATTCCATTCTATTCATTCCCATTCTATTCACTTCCATTCATTCCATTCCCTTCTCTTCCATTCCATTCACTTCCATTCATTCCATTAACTTCCATTCATTCCATTCACTTCATTTCCATTCCATTCCATTCACTTCCATTCCATTCAATTCCATTGGATATCCTATTGCTGTGTGATTTCTGTGCATATCTTTGCATTAATCCTCTAAAAGGATGAGTCAATGTGCTGGAAGCCTTTGGGTCTTTTCATATCTCAGGGATACAAATGATACTCTTGGACTATTTCTCTGTTATACTCTCCCTGTTCACTTCCACCTCTTAGAATTCCTTGCTCTCTTCAAGACTCTAGAAATGAACTTGTATTTGCTTATTTGTGACTACATATCTGCCAATAAGATGTAGGTTCCTTGCAGGCAAGAACTGTTTCATTTTTTGTCTTCCTATCACTAGCATTTAGTATAGTGTCTTGCACACACTAGTCATTTAAGTGATTCAATTTTCAGGAGACACTGAGTTTGGATGCAGGTTCATACCTCTGGAGAGGATTTTAAATACTCTCAGGCTATCTGAAAAATTGAGAGCTACTTTTCCCTTCGTGGTTGCCAGAAATGTAAGGATTAAAAATGATAAAGGCTGATATTATGAGGAAAATTAATATTTTAATTACCATGGCCATGTTGGAAAAAATATATACGACTACGCCTGACTATTTCAAAAAATTCCGCCTGTCCGCATCTCCTCCCATCTTCCTTCAGTAGCCAAAGAGGTCGTCTCAAGGCTGACCTCCAAATTTAAGCTGTGCTATACGTTGGGGACGTCACCACGTCCAAAACCGGAAACCCATTGGATCACGGAAAATGTAGTTTCAAAGTCCCCCACATATCCACAGGAAGTTTGTAAAATACTTTTAAATGGGACCCCCAGAATTCCAAATAACACACTTGTGTGTCTGGAGGCAAGAAGCCACTTAACCTTTTTGAGTCTCAGTGCCTTCTTCTGCAAAGTGAAAGGATTAGACTAACTGATCTCTAAGATGTCTTTCTCTAAAATCTATGATCTGATGACTCTCTGATTCATAACTCTTAAACCATGATGGGCTTAGTTCCTTTTCTTGTCGCATATGACTCTGAAGTTATCTTTTAGACACTTCTCATAGCCAAGGCAAGCTGATGTAGTCAGCTTCCACCCACCATCTGACTTTCCACTGCCCTTTGAGTCACCTGCAATCCTGATTCTTTGGCACTTATTGTGTTCCATGATTTGTAGTCACATAGCATCACTTGGAGAATATTTGTGTTAAAAAGATGGGATTTGGCATTAGGAAACAGCTTTGGATCATTGAAAGTGCTGTACAATTTCACAAATGAATTCCAGCCCACTTCCTTGTTCAATTCTGGACCCAGCTCATTGTCCATCTGCAGTGTCTGTCCTATGTAGATGTGGGGAAGGACTCACTCTGCAAATTACCAGTCCAACTGCATGTCATCATCTGGGCAGCAACTCAACCATCCATTGTAAATAAAATCAACTTCAATTTATCTTTGACAGCTGTTATTTGAGTCCTGGAACATTCCTGCTTTCACATCCGTAGCTTCCTAACCTGTAAGAAACACAAAAATTCTTCTGTGAATAAGATCCATATTGCCTCTTTGTTACCTCTCTTGTCTTCAGCATGAGGGTCAGGCTAAGAAAATTGTCCCAGAAGCCTGGGCTTGCTCTGCTTTTGTAGGCTGGTCACAGGAGAAAGAGAAGCTTAGTGTCCTCAACAGTGGTAAGAGCTACAACTGCTCTGTTCCTGGTCTACAGATCATTTGTTACACTTTCCTGATTGTGAGGAACAATTGGTTCTTAATCCATTTTATTACATTAAATAGAAAAAAGATTTTTAAAAAATGTCATCAGCAATATGTTTCAGTCCTTCTAAGGATTAACCATAGTGCCAATTGTGGTACTTTCATAATGCAAAATATAAAAAACCAAATGTTTAAACCAAATCAGAGGAGCCTGGATTTGAAGTTAAATGACCCGGGCTGGGATCCCTGCTTTGTTGTTTGTTGCTATGATGGTGGAAATGAATTTTGAGGCTTAGGACCAAGATTCAAATCCCAGCTCTCCTACTTAGCCTCTAGGTCTGTTTCATCCTTGGTAAAGTGAGGTTGCTGTCCTGATTAAGTGATCTTTAAGGTGCCTTCTAACTCGAAGTCCTATGACCCTTAAGATCCACGAGACCCAGCCAATTAGGCACTTGGAAGAAAATACAAGAAAGGAAGGAATTGGAGCTGTCCAAGTTCAAGCTGAAACTCAGAAAAATGAGCTATGATGGAAGTTATTTCTTTTCAGCTGTGCCAAGTATTGCAAGACGTGTATAAGAAAACTCTCTGTTCGGAGTCTCTTGAAAACACTGAGGCCGAGAGACATCAATGGAAAGACTGTTCTCGGCATTTATGTTTCTTATTCTGCACGTCTTTCCCCAGACATTTATTTCAGATGTCCAGACACAGGGCACAATGGAAAGAGCCCTGGTCTTAGAGTCAGCGGACATGTGTTCAAGGCCTACATCTGCCACTTCTTAACTGTGTGACCTTGTGAGGATTGTTTTAGCACTGGTCTCAGTTTTCTCATGCGTTCTATCAGCGTCACATGAGTATTGTGAAGGAAGAACTTTAAGGGAAATGTAGGCTATTCTCATTATCTTGGTTATTATTCCTTGCTCTGTTTTAAGTTCCTTGAGGGCAGGGACTGATTTTTTTTCAACAACTGGCCAGCAGATAAACATTTAGTAAGTGCCTACTGGGTGCTAAGTGGGGGGGGGGGTGTGTGTGCAGAGAAAGACAAGTGGTCCCTGCCCTCGAAGAGCTCCCATTTCTAACAGAGGGAGACTATATGCAAACAACTCTGGACATATAAGATCTATATAAAGTTTATGGAAAGTAATCTCACATGAGGAGAAGGGGAATAGAGGAATGGGAACAGATGGGATTTGAGCTTAGCTCTGAAAGAAGTCTGGAGACTGAGAGAAATGAGGAGGGACAGCCAGTGCAAAGGCATGGAGGTGGGAGATGATGCACCGTGTGCAAGGAACAGCAAAAGGGTCAATTCTCTATCGTGATAGAGATAGCTGATTCTTGCTCAGACCCAGAGCATTCATTTTAGTTCTTGGACACCCAAAACTTGTGAGATCAGAGTTCAGGCGCACTTCCAATGATAACTTCCTATTGCCAGGGAATGTGGGTATGGCCCCAAGCCACATGGGTGCTTATCTGAGGGCTTTGATTCTCCTCAACTTGCCTCCCGGGACACATGGGAAATATGGGACGGACTCTACCAAACTTTGCTTTTTTACCAGCTTAATAAGGGGAGATTTCTTTTCTGAGTCCTTCCTGCCTTCTTTCGACAGCCCCTTTTCTCCCTCTGGGCACTTTAACCTCCCACCTTCCAGCTGTGCAGGGCTCTCTGATGCTGACACCTGGCTGCCCGAGGCCCTCCTCCCATTCAGCCTTGTGGCCCATGCCCTCACCCTTTCCTATCCTATTAAAGCGCATTGGGGCTCTGTCTCTGTCGGGTGTGGGGCTGAAAAAGGCAGGTCAGGGCGGCTTTGCAGGCTCGACTCATAGACTCATAGATTGTACTATTTGAAGGCAACCAAGAGATCGTCCATCTAGTAGGACATTTTACAGATGAGGAAGCCTAGCTAGGGGAAGTGACTTGACCAATGGGCCATAGCTCTCAGATGAATAGCAGAGTTGGGAGTTCAAAATGTAAGTTTAAAACAAAGGCACCGGGTTTGAATCCTCACTCTCTTATAAACTCTGGGACCCGAGATATTTCACCTCTTTGGGCCTCAGTGTCTTCCTCTGGAAAATGAGAGTTGGATTAGATGCTACCTAATGTCCCTTTGGGCTCTCGAGTCTGCTCCTCAGATCATCTCAGCTAAGTCTGTTGAAAAATTCCAATTAGGGGTCAAGTGTGAACCTGGCTTAATGTGTGACCCTTCAAGGGTGCCATTTTCCATTCTAGCAGCTGCTGCCAAGAGCCTACCTCTCTGGCGTGAGTAATGGGGGAGCTCTCTGAGCCAGGGGAGGACAGATTTGGGGGAAGAGTAGCCTTTTGTGGTGACCTTCCCATCATTCCACAGAGGTGACCCTGGAACAAGGCTAATCAAGAGGTGACTGTCTATATGTATACAGCAGACGCATGCACATTCTTGGTAAAGTGCCTCAAAATAGTTGAGAAAAGAATCTTCATAAATGTACTTCATTCTTAAGCGTGGGCCCTCTTAGGCTTTGATAGCTGTTTATTCATCGCTGGGTGAGGGAAATGTTTGGATGTGGAAGGAAACTCCCTCTTTCTGCACACATCGAATTCAAACAAACCCACCTCTCTCTCCCATAGCTCCCTTTCACTCTCTCCACCGGACCTGGCTATTTCTAGGACGGCCGAGGTTGGGCCAGGCCCTCCCAGTTCCGAAACCCAAGGGGAGAAGGATGGCCCCGTCTGTCTGAAAGAGGCTCTTGCACATGGGGCGGCATGGTCACCTTAACAAATATTGGGCTGGGGACAGGGAGGGACAACACACCACTGCCCTCTGTTTGGGAAATGTTGCCAACACTGGGGAATGGCTTGGTGGTTTCAACTTGGTTTAATGTTTGTCTCATGGAACTCCTTCTCATACCATAGTGGGCATTTGTTTAATGCCAGTCCCCAGAATAGGCTGCCCCTAACTCAGTGGCGGTGGGGCCTCCCTAGTGGCTTTTCAGTTTAACAGCCTCTGCCTTCAAAGAGTTTATGTTCTCTTGGAGTATGGTAACATGTATATAAGTAAGTGAATACAGATGAATTTCAAGAGGGAAAGGGTGTTAGTAACTGGGGATCAGGAAAGGCTTGGCTGGGGCTTTGAAGGAAGTTAAGAAGTAGAAGTGAAAAGGTTAAACATTTCAGGCATGGAGGCAGGAGGTGAAATATTTCCTATCTGACACAATGGAATGTTCTCATTCTAGAGGTAGCAAGGTGGTACAATGGTTAGAGTGCTGGGCCTGGCATCAGGAAGACTTGAATGCAAATCCATCCTCAGAGACTTACTAACTGTGTGACCCTGGGCAAGTTACTTAAGCCTATTTTCTCATCTGTAAAATGGGGATAATAATAGCACCTTCCTCTCCCAGGGTCCTTGAGAGGATCAAATAAGATGACAGTGCTGGGCACATGGTAGATGCTTAATAAATGCTCGTTTCCTTCCTTTGGGCCAGAGTTAGTAGGCTGGTTGGTCTGGGATGGAGAATATTGTGAAACAAGATTGGAAAGATAGGTAGGAGCCAGAGATTTTCCCTGGGGAATACTGAGCAGGGTTCAGGAGAGACTAAATAGTAGACTTTGTCTTCAGGTCCATCCAGTATCCTTTTGGTACTCCTTTATTCCTTCATTCATGAAACATTTTGTAAGAACCTCCTGTGTAGAGAACACTAGTACGAGGTGCCGAGGAGCTGCGAAGTCCAGGTTAGATGCAGATTTCCTGAATGTACGGAGCTTAAAGTTCCATGGCGGGGTGGTAAGATAGAAACGTTAAAACAAATACTGCATGGGAAAAGCGTTTCAATGGCAAGGTACAAATCAGGTGTCACTTGATGGCCAAAGTTCCCTGATGGGGAGCTGACACTGAAGCTGGTCCCTAAAAGGAATTCAACAAGCACAAGTGGAGCTGGGGTGGGGAGGGCACCCTAAGCCAAGACTTCTCAACCTTTATGTATGTCCCGAACCCCTTGGGCAGCTATGTTGGTGAAGCCTATGGGCATCTCTGCAAAATCATGTTTTTAAATGCAAAAAACTAAATCCATATGATTAAAAAGGAAACCAAAGGCTAGTGAAAATAAAGCTGTACTTTTTTCCCCACCCAAGTTCATGGACTGTCTGAAATCTATCCATGGGGCCTCAGGTTAAGAACTCTTACCCTAGGAATTCCCTCCTTCCTTATGTGCTCTCTCTCTCTCTCTCTCTCTCTCTCTCTCTCTCTCTCTCTCTCTC
>NW_025398759.1:0-3478 GCF_016433145.1 Gracilinanus agilis | reverse complement strand
CTCCCAGTTTTTTATCCACTCGTAGGGAACCACCGAAGTCTGTCCGCTCGTCGCCGCCGCTGCCGCCATCTTCCTCTCTCGAGGAGCTGGAGCCCGGATGTATAGTGAGAGGGAGAGAGAGCGAGAGAGAGAGAGAGAAAGGGTCAAAGGGGAGCACCGCCCACAGGGCATGCTGGGAGCCGCAGCGCTCGCTCACCACCTTTCCCCGCCTACCAGGCTCCAGAATTGGTCCTACCTCCGCCCACAGCCCCTCCTCCTGGCGAGGGCGCGCACGAGCGAGCGAGCGCGGCCCCGAGCCTAAATTCTCCGGTTTTGCTCGGCAGCGACGGCGGCGCGCTGGGAAAAAGAGAGTGCGAAAGCAGAGAGCTTCCGCGGGTCCCGCGGTCGCTGCCCCACCCCTTACCCCGCCTCCCTCTGTTTCTCCTAGCCCCATGAGAACATATGGTGGGAACTTAGCTTCGAGCGGCGTCTGCCACGCGTGCATATGCACCCAGTGGGGACTATCACACTATAGTCTCCGCCCTCCCCGCCCCGTGCCTCAGTTTTCCCCTTTTAACACAAGTGCAGCGACTGGCTCCCGGTGCTTCCCGCCCTTCTAGCAAACTGCTCAGTCCAGTCTCCCGAAAATTTTTGGAAATAGGCCAGACTCGTCCCTTTTTAAAAATATCTATTTGCAGTACGGTCATGACAAGATAGAACTGAAAGTCCCAGAATTGATACTTAATCTCTAAAGGAAGCCTTTGGGGAGACTTTAATCCCAGCCCTGGCCATTAAGGAAAGGCTCTTTCGCTCCAACATCCCAATATTCTAAATCTTTTTCTCTGTATTGTAATCTCTCCCTTAAAGCTCTAACATTCAGGAGTCCTTAGACTTTACCCTTCTCTTGGCCTCAATTTCTTTCCATTGTAAACAGAATTAGAAACAAAGAGAACAGTCTCTAAAACCTTTTTCCACTCTGCCTCCCTTATTCCTAAATCCATTCCCCGGTCTAAAAATCCGTCACTCCCTTTAAAACAGGAGATGGTGAGACTACCTAATCTCTAAAACCCTCTTCGAGCTCGAGTATTTTATGATCTTCATTCCTTACTTTCACTATGAATCTACTTTTCCCCCTCAGTTACAGGAGAGCTTCAAACTAGCTGGTCCCCAAAGCCCTTTGTATTCTCTGGCTTCCTGTGATACTGAGTCCTTTTTCATCCATGTACATCAGTTTTCCTTTGTGTAACAACAAGGCTTGTACTACACTGGAATAGAATGCCAGTTTTGACATTCTGAGACCCTACATTTCTCCATTCAGCATGTAAACTTTGTCATCTACCTTAACATTCTAGGAAGTTTAGAAAAGGCAAGTTGGAAACAAAGAGAAAAGTCTACTTTGGGTAACAAAGGATAAGCTTATTGAACTCATCATTTTGAGAGGCTCACAAGAAGGAAGTTAAAATCACAGAATGTTAGGACTGCCACGAGCCTTGTCAACCATCTAGTCCAAGGTTTATTAACCTGAGGCCCAAGATCATTAGCTTGACCTAGTAAGGCAACCATTGAGTCAGGGGAGGTCAATTGTGGAGTACATGAAGTTCCACAGGGGAATTTTTTCTGCCTAAATATGTTTATCCATTGACCTGGACAAACATAAAATTGTATAGTTTGCAAAGTATTTAAACATGTACTATCTCATTTGTTGTTCATTATAATTGTAGAGAATTTTTTTAAAAGATTTTTATAACAGTTCTGAAAAAGTTTATCATGTGGCTGAAGAAACAAGAATAATACATGAAAATCAGAAGATAATATAAGCCAGAATCCAATTGAAAAT
The DNA here is from genome assembly GCF_016433145.1 of Gracilinanus agilis. Lineage (NCBI taxonomy): Eukaryota > Metazoa > Chordata > Mammalia > Didelphimorphia > Didelphidae > Gracilinanus > Gracilinanus agilis. Next base: position 1,662 of record NW_025398759.1, on the reverse strand, counting down.
ATTTTTATTATTATCTAGGTCTCCTCATTTTTATGGAATTAAAATAGAATCAAGTTATCCAGCTATCTTTGTTTGAGAAAGGAAATATTTTAGAGACACAGATTAACATAGAGACACAATTCAAAAAATATGCATTTTCCCTAACATTTCACAAAATTGTGCTTAGTAACAAGGTTTAACTGGAGAAAGAATAGAATTTCTTTTTAATTTTTATTTTCAGTTCCAAATTTTCCCATTGAGAAGGCAAGAAATAGGATTATACATATGAAATCATGCAAAAGATGTTTCCACTTTAGCCATGTTACAAAAAAAAAAAAGAAAAAAATATGTTTCAGTCTACAGAGTCCATCAGTTCTTCATCTGGAGATAGAATTTTTGTTTGTTTTGAAACAGATCCGGGAGTTCATTGACACAGGGAACCCCTGAGTAAGAAAACTCATTGTACCGGTGCAGGCTGATACCTTCTCTGCAGCTCAGTCACTTAGAGCACTAACAGGTTAAGTGACCTACCCAGGATCAGAGGACAAGTACATGGCAAGAGGCAGGATTTGAGTTGTCATCCTCCAACTGAAACTGACCATTCCAAAGTTACCAGTAGCCTCTGGATTGCCAGATCTTATGGTCTTTCTTCAGTCATCATCTTTTTTTTTTTAAACCCTTACCTTCCATCTTGGAATCAATACTGTGTATTAGCTCCAAGGCAGAAGAGTGGTAAGGGCTAGACAATGGAATTCAAGTGATTTGCCCAGGGTCACACAGCTGGGAAGTGTCTGAGGCCAGATTTGAACCTAGAATCTCCGATCTCTAGGCATGGATCTCAATCCACTGAGCCACACAGCTGCCCCCTCATCATCCCTCTTGAACTCTCTGCATAGCCTCTGAAAGTGTCCATCATCCTCTTCTCCTGGATGCTCTCTCTTCTTTCTGAGTTTTGTGGTATTGCTCCCTTCTGGTTATCTTCCTACCTGTCTATTTCTTCTCATTACTATCATCCAGGTCATGCCCACTAAATTGTATGTGTTTTACATACACAGAGAGCACACAGAAACTTCTGTCCTGAACCCTTTTTTTGTTGTTGTTGTTTTTTTTAACATTTATTAATAATCATTTTTAACATGGTTACATGATTCATGCTCCTACTTTCCCCTTCACCCCCCGCACTCCCCCCACCCATGGCAGACGCACATTTCCACTGGTTTTGTCATGTGTCCTTGATCAAGACCTATTTCCAAATTGTTGGTGGTTGCATTGGTGTGGTAATTTCGAGTCCATATCCCCAATCATGTCCACCCCAACCCATACGTTCAGGCAGTTGTTTTTCTTATATGTTTCCTCTCCTGCAGTCCTTTCTCTGAATGTGGGTAGCATCTTTACCATAAATCCCTCAGAGCTGTCCTGGGTCATTGCATTGTTGCTGGTACAGAGGTCCATTACATTCGATTTTACCACAGTATATCAGTCTCTGTGTACAATGTTCTTCTGGCTCTGCTCCTTTCGCTCTGCATCAGTTCCTGGAGGTCTCTCCAGTTTGCCTGGAACTCCTCCAGTTTATTATTCCTTTTAGCACAATAGTATTCCATCACCCGCATATACCACAGTTTGTTCAGCCATTCCCCAATTGAAGGACATACCCTCCTTTTCCAGTTTGTTGCCACCACAAAA
>NW_025398758.1:0-4644 GCF_016433145.1 Gracilinanus agilis | reverse complement strand
GAAGGAAGGAAGAAAGAGTGAAAGGAAGAATGAGAGAAAAATAAAACACTGTCAAGTTACAAAAGAGTTAATAAAATGTCAATTTAGTTAAAAATATTCCTACTAAGGAACATTTTTATGGAATTGTTAAATGACTTTTATATAAATTTATTTCATATAATTTGATCTTTTGGGGTGGGAAATTAAGACCAACAAGCAAAACAGAAACCCCAAATATCTTTCACTTTCACAGAATATCTCAGACCTAAATTTCCCTCCAAATTTGCCCTAATCTCACAATATTAATATAGATTTCCAAAAGTAAAAAGGTTTGTATCCTCTAGGTTTTCTTCCTTCTTGGCTGGATACTATGTCTTATTCTCTGTTAATTTATCATTCTTTTCCCTTTTCATACCCCTATACTTCACAGGACAGATACTTCCCTGTTCCATCTATATTTTCTCCTTTGGAATTGTATTTATCTCCTTCCCCTCCTTTTTTGTCTTATTAGTTGCTAAATTCTTTTGATTTTCAATCATAATATTCTAATTGTCAAATAATTTTCTCAATTAATACTCCTATGACTCTCATTTATAATCTCCTCACATCTTAATAAGAGATAACAATAAGAATGTGTTTTCCTGCTTCCAAGCTCTCCCTCTTCAGTACACACAACAAAGGGACACCAAATTTATCTTTTGAACACATAATTTTGATTATTCATTATATTATTCAAAAGAAGAAATGCTGCCAAGTCTTGCTGAGGCCCAACAAGATGAATGAATGAATGAGTGAAAAAAGAAACTAAGCCTGACTATGTGCAAAACAATCTATGAAGTGCTAGATATAAAAGTAGAAAAAGTAGGATCTTGGTCCTCAATCAATAAATGGTCAAAGGATATGAGTGGGTTTTCAAAAGAAGAAATCAAAGCTATCTGTAGTCACTTGAAAAAATGCTCTAAAACTGTATTCTTTAGAGGAAGGCAAATTAAAATAACTCTAAGTTGTGACCATCTCATGCCTATAGAAAATGAAAACTACTAGAGAGAATGAGGTTAAAATAGGTACCCTAATGAATTGTTGATAGATTAGGAAACTGGTCCAATTATTCTGGAGAACAATTTGGAACAGCCCAAAGGGCTATAAAACTGTGCATAGCCTTTGACACAGCAATATCTGTTCTAGGTGATTATCAAAAATAGATCTAAGAAAGGGCAGCTGGGTAGCTCAGTGGATTGAGAGCCAGGCCTAGAGACAGGAGGTCCTAGGTTCAAATCCGGCCTCAGACACTTCCCAGCTGTGTGACCCTGGGCAAGTCACTTGACCCCCATTGCCTACCCTTACCACTCTTCCACCTATAAGTCAATACACAGAAGTTAAGGGTGTAAAATAAAAAAAAATAAAAAATAAAATAAAAATAGATCTAAGAAAAGGAAAAGGATGTATATATACAAAAATATTTACAGCAGCTATTTTTGAGATGGCAAGAATTTGACACTGAGGAGATACTCATCAATTGGGGAATCACTAAACAAGTTATGGTATATGATTTTAATGGACTAGTATTATACAGGGGGTGACAGGGTCAGAAGAAAAATATAGGAAGACCTATATGAACTCATGGAAAGAAAAGTGTGAAAAACCAGAACATCATTCATTGTGTACATTAACAGCAATGTTGGGGTAATTGTCAACTATGAAAGACTTGGCCTCTCTGATCAATACAAAGACCCAAGACAATTCCCAATGGCTCATAATGAAAAAATGCTATCCACCTGTAGGGCGAACTAATGAACTATGAATAAAAATTGAAGAAGAATTTTCTCACTTTATTTTCCTTGTTTTAAAAAATATCTACTACTATGGAAATGTTTTGCTTGATCTCCTGTGTATAATGTCTATCATATTACTTGCCTTCTTATTAATTGGGGAAAGTGTGAGAGATAAAAATTTGGAACTCAAAACTTAAAAAGAAAAGCATGTTAGTAATAAATAAATATTAAAGAAAAAATTAATAGGACCTTCTCTGCCAGGGCACTAACATTCTAATGATGGAGATAGAAACATAGCAGAGGTATCATCTACACATCAGATATGTGATCTTTGCAGAACGATAACAATACAAATGACAATGTTGACTCATTCATGTTGGTTTTATTACTAAAACCATGGTTGCTTTTTTAATATGGAAAAAAATTTATAGAATTAAGGATATTGAGGTAAAAAACTTTCTAATTCAGTCATTTAGAAGAAGAAATACAATCTGATTTAGCTGGATTCTGTAATGCATTCACTTTCACACAACAGTTCTTAAGGTTCTCCACTACTTGTTTCTAGCATACCTTTTCAGTCTCAATTCATGCTATTCCATTCACTACTGTTATTCTTCCTCTATGATTACTTTCTTTTTTTTCCTTATTAGAAGGTGAGTTCCTTAAGGGCAAGGATTCTTTGTATCCCTTGTGCTTTCCACAATGTCTGGGAGAAAATAAGGTACTGATGTTTACTGAGTTACTGTTGTTGACATATTCTAAATTAAAAAAGAAAAAGAAAGAAAAAAGAAACCTTTATCTCCAATACCATCTTACTTTCTCTAATCTCAATCCATATCTCTCATAAGCCCAGGACAGTTTTTAATTAGGAAAAATTCCACTCCAACTTCTGATATTCTTCTCACTAAAGCATTCTTCTTTATTTATTATATTCATATAATATGTATATGTATATATATATATATAATACTTATTTAAGTGACATATTAATTGACCCTGGACAAGTCATTCTACCTCTGTCTCTGTTTTATCCTATTTAAAATGGAAATTACAGCTAGCTCTCAGGGTTGTTATAAAAGATACAATATTTGTAAAAACTTAAGAACCCTTTGTTTCTATCAGATTGGACTACTTACTCTCCATTCTATGAAAGTTTCTCTTATGCTTTGCTTTCATTCATTGATTCTCGTGACCCCTTTTCACTTAAAGTTTTCTTGCCTCCCAAGTGATTGTGTGTTCAGATACTAACTGCTTCCACTTTTTATCTTTAACTCTGCTTGGTTTGAACTCCACTGAACACAAAGTCCCCACATAAATTATTCCTTGGATCCCCAAACCTCAACCCCATTCAAAGTTCCTTGAGAGCAGAGATAGATTGTCTTATTCTTTCTAGTTCATATCAGTGGTGTTTAGCATAATGCCTGACACATTGCTGTTGAGTTATTTTAGCCATGTCTGACTCTTTATGCAGATAGAATTAAGAAACGTTTAATTGAAACAATGTGTGATCTCATACATATCTGTATACATCATTTACCCTATATAAAATAGTTTTATTGATTGCTTCTAAAAATTAATAGGTATCAGTGGTATTGCTAGTATAGGAATGTCATTTATTAAGATAATATCACATACTTCTTAAGAGAGTATTTTTAAGTTGCTTTGACTAAAAATTCATCACTGAGTAGTCATCCTTTAGAACTTATCTAGACAGATTCTCAGACTATGGACAGAATGCAGCCTTGGATTTATATTCGTATCTTCTTCATCATAACTTTTGTGTTAAAGTCTTGCATCACATCCTCAACTATCATTCAGGTGTCTTGAACTAAATGCCCAATGGACATCTTAAAGATAACAGTCCAAAACTGAACTCACTAATTTTCCCCTAAATCCTCCCCTATTCCAAATATCAGCATCTTCCTAATTCCCCAGACTTGCAATCTAGGTGTTTTCGTTGAATCCTCTCTATCCTTCTGCCTTACTTTTAATTTTCTTCCCAGATCACATGTTGATACAATTTTTAAAAATCATTTTCTGACTTTTTTGAGATTCGTATTCTCTCCCTCCCTGTCACCTCTCCTTTCTCCCTAAGTGGGCAGGTAATATGACATAGGTTGTATATGTTGTATTTTACAATATATATTTCCATGTTCATCATGTTGTGAAAGGAGATACATTGATTACAGGAGGGAAAAATTCATGGAGAAAATAAAGTGAAGAACAATGTACTTCAGTCTCCATTCAGACTCTGCTAATTTCTTCTATGGCAATGACCAGACAGCTTTTTCTGTCATGAGTCCTTCAGAGTTGGCCTGGATTTCTCTGCCATGCTTTTAACAAGGACTATTAATTTCACCTTTTCAGCATCTTTTAAATACATATTCTTCTCTTCTCTGATACTGCCATTTCTTTAACACAAGCCTCATCTCCTCACACCTGGACAATTGCAATAGTCTGCTGATTGGTCTGGCTGCCATACATTTCTCCCCTCTCCAGTCCATTTTTCCATTCAGCTACCAATGTGAATTTTCTTAAAACAGAGGCTTGGACATGTCATTACCCATTACTCCCATTCGATAAACTTCAGTACTTCTCTATCACCAACAGCATCAAATCAAAATCCTCTTTTTGAAGTTCAAAGTCCTTCATAACCTAACAGCCCTTCCCTAACCGTCTTTTTTTTTCAAACATTTATTAATATTCATCTTTAACATGGTTACATGATTCATGCTCCTCCTTTCCCCTTCGCCCCCCAAACTCCCCCCACCCATGGCCGATGCGCATTTCCACTAATTTTGTCATGTGTCCTTGATCAAGACCAATTTCCAAATTGTTGGTAGTTGCATTGGTGTGGTAGTTTCGAGTCCACACCCTCAATCATGTCCACCCC
>NW_025398757.1:0-3444 GCF_016433145.1 Gracilinanus agilis | reverse complement strand
TTTAAACCCTTAACTTCTGTGTATTGGCTCCTAGGTGGAAGAGTGGTAAGGGTGGGCAATGGGGGTCAAGTGACTTGCCCAGGGTCACACAGCTGGGAAGTGTCTGCGGCCGGGTTTGAACCTAGGACCTCCCGTCTCTAGGACTGACTCTCACTCCACGGAGCTACCCAGCTGCCCCAAGCATATGGTTCTTAGTGAATCCTCCACAACGGATGGATATTGGCCTTATTCAAATAGAATTCCAGGAAAAGAAATCTCCCGACCTTATTTGGAAGCCTGTTGCAGTGCTTAATCGACTGGCTATTGATAAATTGTTTTTTGTTTAGCCAAATTCACTTTTTCTAATAGAAGATTGGTCCTTCTGATAATGCTCGTGGTTGCAGCACAATTGGCCATTGCTTTTCCGAAAGTGTCTTCATTCCTACCTCAGCTAACCCAAAGGGAAATGGGCATGAATAGTCTATAGCATGTCAACAAAGAAAAATGGTCTGTATATGAGGAAGAATGAGAAAAGGAGGTGGGTTGGTGATGTGAGCACATATATTGAAATATATAGTCAGTGGGAAGAATGTGGCCTTTATACTTCTATTCCACCAGTGTAAACAAGCCAATTCATTTCTGGTTGCTTTCCTTCTTTCAAGCTAGTCTTTTTTTTTCCAGTCCTGTAGCTTATAGTTCACTTTTTTTTTAAACCCTTAACTTCTGTGTATTGGCTCCTTGGTGGAAGAGTGGTAAGGGTGGGCCATGGGGGTCAAGTGACTTGCCCAGGGTCACCCAGCTGGGAAGTGTCTGAGGCCGGATTTGAACCCAGGACCTCCCGTCTCTAGGCCCGACTCTCAATCCCCTGAGCTACCCAGCTGCCCTTATAGTTCACTTTTGTTTCATCTTTGTAAAGATATTTTATTTGACTAATTATGCGTAATAATTTTCCAAATAAGTTTCCTGAAGATATATGATACAAATTGTCTCCATTCCTCCCTTCCCTCCCCTTTCTCAGAGCTGGTGAGCAATTTTATCTGGGTTATACATGTAGTGTGCATATTTTTCATTTTTGTAAGAGAGTACTCATATAAAATGGAAACTCCAAAATAAAAACCCACATAAACGAAAGTGAAAAATAGTAGGCTTTGATCTACATTCTGACTACAACAGTTCTTTCTCTGGAGATAGATAACATTTTTTTTTGGTCATAAGTTCTCCAAAATTTTTCTGGATCAACGTATTGCTGAGAGTAGTTAAATCTATCACAGTTGATTATTCTACAATATTGCTGTTACTGTGAACAGTGTTCTCCTGTATCTGCTTATTTCTCTATCCATCAGTTCATGTAGGTCTATCCAGCCCCCTCTGAAATCATTCTATTCATCCTTTCTTACAGCACAATAGTATTCCATCACCATCTTATACCACAATCTGTTCAGCTATCCCCCGGTTGATGGACATCTCTTTAATTTCCAATTCTTTGCCACCAGAAAAAGAGCTGCTAAAAATATTTTTGTACTAGTAAGTCCTTCATCCCCTTTTTTGAAATTTCTTTGGGATGCAGGTCTACCAGTGGTGTTACTGGATCAAAGGGTATGCCTCATTTTCTAGACCTTTGGGCATTGTTCCAAATTGCCCTCCAGAATGGTTGGATCAGTTCACCACTCCACCAGTTTGGCCACATCCTCTCCAGCATTTATTACTTTCCTTAACTGTCATATTGGCCAATCTGATCGGTGTGAGGTGGTACCTCAGAGTTGTTTTAATTTGCATTTTTCTAATCAAGAGGAATTTAGAATATTTTTCATGTAATTATTAATAGCGTTGATTTCTTCATCTGAAAACTGCCTTTTGTATCCTTTAGCATCTATCAATTGGGGGATGACTTGTATTCTTATAAATTTGACTGAGTTCTTTATATTTTTGATAAATGACACCTTTATCAGAGAAATATATTATAAAAAATTTCCCAGTTTGTTGTTTCCTTTCTAATCTTGGTTACATTGATTTTGTTTGTAGGAAATCTTTTTCATTTAATATAGTCACAATTATTCATTTTACATTTTGTAATGTTCTCTTTCTTTTGTTTGATCATAAATTCTTCTATTCTCCATATATCTGACAGATAAACTCTTCTGTGTTCTCCTAATTACTGATGGCATCACTCTTTACGTCAGATCATACGCCCATTTTGACATCTTCTTGGCGTAGGGCATTATATATTAAAATATATGTATTATAATATAATATATACCTATATATATTAGCCTATATAACTATTTTTTACCATACTGTTTTGCAGTTTTTGTTAAATAGTGAATTGTTATCCCAAAAGCTGGGTTCTTTAGGTTTGTCAAAAACTAGATTGCTAACATCATTTGCCCCTAATCTATTTCAATGATCATCCATTCTGTTTCTTAGCCAGTACCAGGTTGTTTTGATGATTGCTGATTTTTAGTACACTTTGAGATCTGGTATCGGTAGGCTACTGTTCAGCATATTTTTTCCCATTCATTCCTGTGATATTCTTGATTTTTTGTTCTTCCAGATGAATTCTGCCATTATTTTTCTAGTTCTATAAAATAGATTTTTTTTTTGTAGTGAGGTATGACACTGAATAAGTAAATTAATTTAGGTAGAATTAATAGTTCATTTTTTGTCCTTACATGGTTTATGAGCTACAAAAGTAGTACGCACATAACACTAAAGTGGCTCTAGCAAAATTTAGGGAGTCATACCTTTGGAGAAAATTGAATGGAAATAGAGAATCTTTATTTTCTTTTTATCAGCTGTTTTTTTCACCTTCACAAAAATTGATCATGTATCAGGACACAAAAACCCTGCAAACAAATGCAGAAAAATTAAATTCTGCCTTTTGGGATCACAGCATAAAAAATTATGTTCATTAAAAGAACTTGGATGAATATTCACAATTAATTGGCAATTAAATAATCGAATCCCAAAGAATGAATGGGTCAAAATAGAATAATTGAAATCTAAATAAAACATATAGAAAGAGAAATAGAAAAAGTCAATAATTTTATTAAAGAAGGGACAACAATGGGATAATCTAAAAAATTAAAAAACCTAGAGAAAAAAATAAATTTATAATCCCCAATTAAACACCAAAATAGAAAATCCTCAATATCAAAGTAGAGAGTAATAAAATGGAAAGTTAAAGGTCATAGAACTAATAAGTAAAACTAGAAACTGGTTTTATGAAAAATAAATAAACCATTCATTAATGTCATTTTTATAAAAGAAAGAATAAAACCAAATTACCACTATCAAAAATGAAGAGTGAATGCACCACCAAATGAAGATGAAATTACAGCAATCGGGAGGTATTTTGTTCTATCATATGCCAATGATACTGACAAACTAAGAAAAATGGATCATATTTACAAAAATTTACAAAAATATTTACAATAAAATTTACAAAACATTTACAATATATAAATA
>NW_025398756.1:0-5485 GCF_016433145.1 Gracilinanus agilis | reverse complement strand
GAAAGAAGGAAAGGAAAGAGGAAGGAAGGATAGCCTAATAGAGGTAGTGTGGTTTAGTAGAACATGGCTAAATTTGGAGGCAGAGAATGAATGAATGAATGGGCATTTACCAAGTGTTCCAAACATAATACATAAAATAGTCCCACTTTTGAGGACTCTGTGTTCATGTCATACATCTAGAACAGAAAGGGACCTAAAGAATCCAGCCCCTTCCCATAACAGATGAGATAACTGAGGCTCATAGTTGAAGTGTCTTGCCCAAAGCCACACAAATAGCATGAGAAGAGAGACTTTAACGTGGGGCCTCTCCCTCCAGAACCCGGACTCTTTCCCCTCTCCCAAGCTCCTTTCAGCTATCTGCCCTTGGGTGGCCTCTCTCTGGACCTGGACTGGAATCTTCTCCAGCTTGGTGAGGTTGGCCTGGACTGACCTAGCCTTAGAGATGCCACAGTCACTGTCGTCACTGCACAGTCTCGTGCCTAAGGCAAGGGAAGATGACTTTGGCAGAAGAGGCCACATAAACACAAACGCACAGACAAAATTCAGCATCTCATCCTGCCCTCTCCCAACCTTGCTCCTTCCTCCCTCACCCAGGCACCACGTCTAGGTCAGGGCCCACAGCACTATTTATAACACCAGTTTCAGGTTTCTCTGAGGTCTGCAATCTGATGCAGAGAGTAATCCCACTGCCAGCCCCAGCCCCAACCCCCAACCCCAAGGGCACATGGCTCAATGAGAAACCAGTGTCTTGGTTGCTGTGGAAAGCTGTCATCCTCAGGGAGGAGGAGGATGGAGCCTCTTAACTCTACAATGGATCTCGGAAATGAGCCAGTCCAGGCCATCCTCAGGCGCAAGAGCTGATGGACTTTTCTGTACTGATGTCAGCAATGCTCAAGAGTGACCTTGGACCTGCCCTTACCCACACTAACACTGCAGCTGCTATGAGGTTTGAAACAGGAAGAGAAGAGCTCAGACGCTGGTGAAGGGAGAGAACCCAGCCGGAGGCAGCTATCAAAGCATGGTCATCTGTTAATTCAGTGGAGGAGGGGGAGGGGGCAAATCTTACAAGGTGGGCCAATGCCCAGAAGTCAAGCCAGGGCAAAGGAAATGCAGAGATAAGTAAAAGAGAAACAGCTGTGGCCACTCCAGTGGAAGAGATGATTTGATAGCTGATCCCTCCCTTCCAATGAAGCCCTGGGGTGGCAGTACAATGGTGAGAGCACTAGGCTAGAAGTCAGGAAGATGTTGAGTTCAAATACAACCTCAGATGCTCACTATTTATGTAATTCTGGGCAAATCACAACCTTTCATTCAGTTTCCTCAACTGTAAAATAGGGATCTTACTAAGTAGCTACCTCAGAATTGCTGTGCAGATCAAATGAGATAATATTTGGAAAGTGCTTAGAACAGTGCCTGACACATAGTAGGTGCTTAATAAATTCTTGTTTTCTTCCTTTTTTTCTCCCCTCCTCCCTCCCTTCTTTCTTCCCTTCCTTCCTCCATTCTTCCTTCCTTCCTTTCTTTCCTTCTTTCTTTCTTTCTTTCTTTCCTTCCTTCCTTCCTTTCCTTCCTTCCTTCCTTCCTTCTTTCTTTCTTCCTTTCTCCCTTTCTTCCTTCCTTCCTTCCTTCTTTCCATTCTTCCTCCCTCCCTCCCTTCTTTATGATCTAGCCTAGTCACTCGTCTCTTCTCTATCTGCCTGTACTATTGAGAAATAAGATATTGTCCTCAACATGAATACTTAGAGAATCATGATAACTAGGGACCACTATGCCTTATGTGTTGGGAATTTATTTTCTGGGTTCCATCAACACCTGTGGATCAATGTTGCCTCTGTAGCATCTGTCCATTAGCATCTGAGTGTTTGGAGCGATGCCATTTGGAATTTTTTAGGTCTAAGACCCTACCTCTCAGTGGAAAGCTAGAGAGAACTCAGGAGCTGGCCACAGGAAGTGGTCACAATAAATTGCAATTAGGAGAAGATGTCGTCCTGGAAAAGGCTGGTTGCTGTGCCTCTTGCTTGGGAGTTTAGCTCTCAGCTAACTCCTGAGAAGAAGCAACCACCCACACAGGGGCAGGCAGAAACACAAGACAAATCACAAGGGCTGATGATTCCTACTGCCCAGCTAAAGATCACTGAACATCATTTTTTTAATTGCAATTATAATCATCAGTTCATTTCCATTTCCATTCAGAAGGCTCAGCTGGGTCCAAAGGGCAAGTGGTCATTCTGCAAATGTAGGAAACTCATTGAGTCCTGGGAATTTTGCAGTAGGCAGATTGAGGCAACCGTGCACAGTGTCTGCAAATTGTATATTACATTAAACTTCTATTTACTCAGATTTGTTTGGGGAATGTGGTTCTCTGGTTAACTGAAGAATATATTTAATGGGATCTCACCAACAAAGCAGACATAGCTATTCCCTCTTCAAAAGATAACAATATAACAAAATCCACTAACCATGAAAAACCCATTAAATGTAACGGAATCCTTCTTAGAGAATTCAAAAGGCACCTCCATATCTCAGAGAGTCACCATCATTGTGAATTCCAGTGATTACGGTCTAATACTATAGATATAAAAATGGAGGAGATTGAGTGGGACTCATCCTACAAGGTGATTTGGACATTATCTTTTTTTTTTAATTCATACATTCCATCTTAGAATCAATACTATGTATTGGTTCTAAGAGAGAGGAGCAGTAAGGGCTTGGCAGTGGAGGATAAGTGACTTGCCCAGGATCACCCAGCTAGGAAATATCTGAGGCCAGATTTGAACCTAGGACCTCCTGATTCCAGACCTGGCTCTCTATCATCCACTATGCGACCTACCTGTCCCCTAGATAATGTCTTTTTATCATCAGTTTCATGGAATTTTCAGATTATAAAGGGCTAATTATAGATTAGAAGGGACTTTAACAGTCATCTTGTACAGAGCTCAGCAAACTATGGTCTACAAGCCAGTGTTTTTGTATTGCCCAAGGGCTAAGAATTTTATTTTATTTTTATTTTATTTCATTTTTAATTTAATTTAATTTTATTTTATTTTTTACACTTTTTTAAACCCTTACCTTCTGTCTTAGCATCAATTTGAAGACATAAGAGCAGCAAGGGCTAGGCAATCAGTGTTAAATGACTTGCCCAGAGTCATACACCTAGGAAGTATCTGAATCCAGAATTGAACCCAGGTTCTCCGAACTCTAAGCCTAGTGTTCTGTCTCCACTGTGCTACCTAGCTGTCCCCTTGTTATATTTTTAAATAAAGTTTTATTGTGTTTGAACAAGTAAAGTAAAAACTGTTCTTAGCTCAAGTACAGAACTAGACAGCAGAATGGATTTGGACCTCACACCAAAGTTCAATGACCCCCAATGTAGTCCAATCCATGCTGGAAAGGAATTTCCTCTGAGAAATCTAACCATCAGCATTTTGATCCCTAGCTGAAGACCTCCAAAGGGGCTCCATTTGTACTCCTACCACCACCCGCCAAGGCAATCCATCCCATTTTCAGGATACTCTACTAGCATCACGAACACTAGAGCATCTGTAAGAGCAAAGCAATGGGGGTCAAGTGACTTGCCCAGGGTCATGCAGCTAAAAGTGTCTGGGGGACAGATTTGAACCTAGGACTTCCCATCTCACAGCCTGGCTCAGAACATCTCTTACATTTCTGTCTTCAAAACTTCCAGATTTTTCTTCCTCGTCTGCCTTCTAGAACCAAGCAAAACCAAGCAGAACCAAGCTATGGGATCCCTCTTCCTAAATGGGAAAGTGTTGGGCAGTGGTTACAGCTGCTAGGTTTCCCCCAAGTCTTCTCATCTTCCTTTAACCCCATCCTTGATCCTGGAATGGCAAAAATTCAAGGCTCTCCACCATCCTGGCTGCTCAGTTTACTTAGGGTGACTCATTTTGGCCCCACTAAAGGGAAAGGGAGGGGGGAGATGCCTTTCCCAAAAGGTTTCTGGGTATTTGGATTCTTGAGGAATGATTATTGACTATCCTGAAGGCAGACAAGCCCGTGAGAAGGAGACAGTCCTCAGAGAGAAGTGAAAGTGGAGGAGAAATCAAGAAATGAAAACATTAAAATAGGCCAAATCACTTGGTTTCATTTTGCATAACAATTTGACTGAAGCATAACTCATGCAAATCCATGCTAATAACCATGCAAAAGAAATTATACAGCAGACAGACCTCCAAGACCTTGTGCTTGGAGGCTACCCAAACTGTCAGTCATGAAGGTCTGGTCTTCCTTAGAGAGGCCAAATAGTTCAATAAAAACTCTATCAGTCTTTGAGTCACAAGACATGGGTTCAAATTCTCCCCCTGGCTTATTACCTGGGAAACCAGTCATTTAAGAAGTGTAACAAGTTATTTAATCTCTTGGGCTTTGGTTTTTATTACCCCTAAAATGAGGTGGTCAAGAGATGGGCTGTGAATTCCCTCCCAGTCTAAGGAGCCCCTCTACCCATTCCTGCCTCAAGTTTTTTTCTCCAGACAATAATTCTGTATAAGGAGACGAAGGAGTAATGGAAGTGAAGGCAGTGAACCTGAGTATCAGAATCCTAGCTCCGCCACTTACTACACACATGACCTCAGCCTTGTCATTCTACTATTATTCCGAGCCTCAGTTTTCTTCTGTGGAAAATGGTACAGTTGAACTTAATGACTTTGGAGATCTCTTTTTCCTTGTTTCTAAACCAAAGATCTCATAAACTATTCTGAATTTAGCCTGTCCGCCTCCTTCTCCTTCTTCTCTCTTAGAACTAAACCCATTTTTTCAAGCCCCAGCTCGAATCCCCCAATCTCCGTGAAGCTTCTCCTCATCAAAGAAGGGACGCACGTTAGGGATATCTTAGGCCCAGGATCTTATCACAGATGAGAAAATCCAATCCCAGAGAATAATCTATGGTGGCAGAATTGGGGAAGGAGCCCAGTTCTCTTCACCCTTCATCACGGTTCCCTGATTTTCTAAAGATTATACTCCAACCTGTGGGTTATGAAGTGTTGTGGCTGAACACAGAGTGCCCTAGGGATGCCGCCCCCCCACTTCCTGGTGTGGGATTGGTCTTAAATGGACCAATCCTGTGCTGGGGAGGGACCCCCTCCTACTTCCTAGAGTGGGATTGGTCTTGAATTGGACCAATCCTGTGGTAGGGGGAGACCACGCCTACCCCACTTCCTGGCCCGGGATTGGTCTATATAAAGATCAATCCCTTGAGTAGGGGAGAACTTTGAATCATTCAAAGTTGAGAGAGGTAGTTAATTTCAGCTGGGACAAACTACAGTTGCCTTTTCTTTAATAAAGTTTTTTTTAAAAAGGATCAAAGATAGAGCTTTTTTTCTTTTAGCATCCTCAATCCTAATCTGATAATAATAATGATGATGCTAACCTTATATTTATATATGATTTATATTACATTACATTCTTTATATTATATTAATATTATAATTATTATACATATTGTATGTATACATTATTTTCTGTTTCT
>NW_025398755.1:0-6393 GCF_016433145.1 Gracilinanus agilis | reverse complement strand
TTATATATAATATAATATATATATAAATATATATTAGGCTGGAAAGATTATAGAATGAGATATCTTTTTTTGTTGTTATGACAATTCTTGTCGATAGGGAAAATATGGTAGAAGCCTGCCTCTTTAACTATCCTTGGGCATATTATAACTATCATTTAAAATTGTTTCCTTTTAACTATTTGGAATAATAATTTGCTTTTCTCACCCTCTCTGGCCAGAACAATGAGATTCAGGAAAACGGAAGCTATGAGTCATGGGAATGGATTGAGGAGGCAACATTTTGTTGTAAATATGATAGGACCTCCTTGATTCAAAAATGACTTGTTCTGGGGGCAGCTGGGTAGCTCAGTGGATTGAGAGCCAGGCCTAGAGATGGGAGGTCCTAGGTTCAAACCTGACCTCAGACACTTCCCAGCTGTGTGACCCTGGGCAAGTCACTTGACCCCCATTGCCTAGCCCTTACCACTCTTCTGCCTTGGGGCCAATACACAGTATTGACTCCAAGACGGAAAGTAAGGGTTTAAAAAAAAATGGCTTTTCCCTCAAGAATGGGCAGCCTTTATGGGGGAGCTGGGGGGGGGAGGAAGGAAAAGAAAATGAATCATGTAACCATGGAAAAATATTCTAAAAGAATTAATTAAATAAAAAATTTAAATTAAAAAAAAAAAAGAAGAAGAATGGGCAGCCTTTCCACTGGCCTGAAGAGCTGGCTTAGAGCTTAGAATTGAGATGACATAGTGATAATATCTTCAACCCTTACAATGTCAAGGAACAGATAAAAGAGATTCTAGCAGAAAGGAATATAACTATAAAAGATCTAGTTTGATCCCAAATAGTGAAAAGCACCCAAGATTAGATCTTCTGCTCAGCCTTTCAATACTCTCTCCCTTGAAGACTCTCTTTCTCATGAGAAGGGCAACAAGTGAATTAGTTCTCCTCTGTTAGAGCAGGAGAACTAGATACATTTTCTCTCTGTGTTTCTTTGTCTTCTTTGTTTGTCTCTTGTCTCTGTGTATCTCTCTCTCTCTCTCTCTCTCTCTCTCTCTCTCTCTCTCTCTCTCTCTCTCTCTCTCTCTCGCTGTCTGTCTGTCTCTGTCTCTGTCTCTGTCTTTCTCTGTCTGTCTGTCTCTCTCACAGCATTTCTACCCCCTCCCCCTTACATTTTGTTTTGGAAACCTGTATGAACTCTCATCAAGATAGGGCCAATTGGACCTACGAAAAGTTAATTTAATCCTATTTGCCTTTGTCTTTAATAGTAATTATGAGAATTACATTATCATAGAAAAAGACTTTAGAAAAATCTAATTTTACCTCATTTTGCAGATAAGGAAATAGAGACCCTCCTTAGTGAAAGGACTAGCCCAAGGTCACATGTAAAAAAGTAATATCGATAGCTAACATTTACATAATCCTCAAATATTTTCAAAGCTCTGTACATACATTCATCTCATTTGACCAATTTATTAAGGTTGTTTTGGATTAATTTGCATGTTCTAACTGAGCTAGAATAACTCTCAAAGTTCAAAAGCTTTCAAGTTCTCATCAAATACCTTTCTCCATGCCCTCTAGCAAAGCTATCTGTTTATCTAGGAGGATTCAGTCAGCCATGCATCCTGTTGACCTTTGCTTTAAAATTCTGAATTACTGCCAAGGAAGAAGGGTACAGTCATTTGGATACCCAATTCTTTCCTAGACCAGTGCTAGCCCCCCAGAAGTATGTAGGTACAGTTTTAATGAGAATCATACCTTTAAAACTATTTTCACTTTAACGAAAGCTAAATCAATATTTGCATCTATATCAAGTTTTTTAATTTGAAAAGGACTGTATTGATGTTGTGGCATTTGTTCATAATAGATGCCATACAATAATCATTATCTCCATTTCATAGTGGAGAAAACTGAGATCTGAAGAAGTTAAGAGACTTGCTGGTGGCTAATAAATGCAGCTTTGGGGTCATAGGGTCAATTGATCAATAATCATCATGCATTTAGTAAGTGTTTACTATTTGCCCAACACTGTCCTAAGTACTGGAACTACACTGACAAAAGTGAAACAGTCCCTATAGTCTTCCCAAGGAAACAACACAAATAGATATAATTGTCTTTGTATGTACAGACACACACACTCTACATAAATAAAAGACTATTTGAGGAGAAATATTAATGGGTAGGAAAATTAGAAAAGGTCCCCTACAGAAGATAATGCTTAAGCTGAGCTTTGAAAAAAATTAGCATCTCAGATCTAGAGCTGGAAGGGGCTTCAGTTGTCATCAAACAACACTAGCTTACTGGTGCCTGAGGAGGTTGCATATGAACTCATCTCTCCTGACTCCAAATCCAATTCATACCACCTCTCATGCAGTGGCATTTATGGTGGAAATACTTTGTGCTTCAATTTCTGTCCTCCATTCTTTGTAGAAAGAGATAAAAATTCAGATAAATCCATTTATTCTATTTATTTAACTATGTTCCCTTAAAATAGTTGCTCCAGTCAAGTTAAAACCCCACTTCCCTTTTTTGCTAGAAGAAGATATCCTCAAAGTCTGGAGTGAATATCGTCGTTAACCTCCTTTACCTCCTTTACAGCTGGAATTTTTTTATTGTCTGGCTTTGAATGACCAGTGTCCACCATAGAACTTAGTATGTAGCAGAAATTGAATCATCTAATTAAGAGAGTCTATTGTTGGATTGATTGATTTAAATTGAACTGAAAATCAAGATACACTCAAGTCTCCTTGGTGGTCCAAGACTCCTTCCATAGGTATATCAGTCTCGTACATCTAGCAGGCAGTTGGATAATGAATAGACACAACATCATTGTCCTTCCACTTCTACCTTGGTCTGATTTCCTATTTTAATGGGAACTGGAGGTATTTTTTGTTCTGCTTTTTTTTTCTTAAACCCTTACCTTCCATCTTAGAATCAATACTGTGTATTGGCTCCAAGGCAGAAGAGTGGTAAGGGTAGGCAATGGGGGTCAAGTGACTTGCCCAGGGTCACACAGCTGGGAAGTGTCTGAGGTCAGATTTGAACCTAGGAGTTCCCGTCTCTAGGCCTGGCTCTCAATCCACTGAGCTACCCAGCTGCCCCCTAGAGTTTTATAACATCAGATACCAGCCTCTGTTGTAGGACCAATTTTTACAACTTCGTTCTCCCCCAAAACAAACATTTCCCTGCCATTTATCTCAAGCTTAGGAGACATCTTTTCTAAATTTTTTCTTAAAATAAAAAAGCATTCAAATAAAGTCCATGTCTGTGTATTTTCTTAACACCTGGCCCTCTAGAAAGCACATGGCCCTGGTTTGGGGCTCTCTGAGGTCTCCATACACCCAGGTGCCCTGCAGCAGAGAGAGGAGCTTCAGGACTTGGCAACATATAAAGTAAATAACCGCTAATTTTAGGACACTCCTTTAAATCAAAGATTGATCCTCTTTGGGCACTGTAGTCGGTGGCTTCCCTTTGAAGCCTGAGTGAATTTGTCCCAAATTACTTGGCCCCAGGCAAAAGGCTGCTTCCTCATTTGCTCTGCCCAGATCCCCAAAGCTGTACATCTTAGCCCTGGTGTTAGCTTACCTGTGCTCCAAAGAAACCATCCTGGGCATGGCACAGAGCCAGGGTTTCCATGCACCAATTCGAGTAAATGCTTTGTTTTGTTTTGTTTTTTTAAAAAATGGATAGCACACCTCGCCTGCTTCTACTGCTGGGGTCAGATTCCAATGATGGTAAACTGTGAGGACTAAGGGTGATGCTGTGAGATAGAGTGAATAAAATATTGGACTTATCCCTAGGAAGACCTGAGTTTCAATCCTGACTCAGACTAAGCAAGCCCTAGTGCCTCTAAAGTAGGTATAGTCACACCTGTAGTACTCACTTCAGGCACAAATCAATAAGCAAGCATTAAAAAAGCAAAACAAGGGGCAGCTAGGTGGCTCAGTGAATTGAGAGCCAGGCCCAAAGACAGGAGGTCTTGGGTTCAAATCTGACCTCAGATACTTCCTAGCTGTATGGCCCTGGGCAAGTCACTTGACCCCCATTGCCTAGCCCTTACCACTCTTCTGCCTTAGAACCAATACACAGTATTGACCCCAAGATGGAAGGTAAGGGTTTTCAAACAAACAAACAAAAAACTCTTACTTTCTGCCCTAGTAACAACTCTAAGAAAAGCAAAGGCTAGGCAAATAAGGTTAAATGACTTGCTCAGGGTCACACAGCTAGGAAGTGTCTGAGATAAGATTTGATCCCAGGGCCGGCTCTCTATCCACTGAACCACCTAGTTTCCCCTCAACAAACATTAATTTAGCACCTATTATATGGCAGGTACTATGCCAAGTTGTGCGGTTATAAAGAAAAAGGTGGAACAGTCCTTACCTTCAACAGTTTACATTCTAATAAGGGAGAAAGTGGGGTATATAGATAAGTATATACAAAATTAAGAAAAAGTAATTAAGAAAAAGACCTATGGATGTATCATTCATTGATTCTGATTGACTTTTTTTTCCTTTGTTGTAAGGGAGGCATCAGTGGAAAAGAGGAATTGGGGTACATCAGAAAGGTTCACTTAAAAACAAAAAAGGTATTGATAAAACTTAATTTCCTCTTTTAAAACTGTAATTTTGGGGGCAGCTGGGTAGCTCAGTGGATTGAGGGCCAGACCTAGAGACGGGAGGTCCTAGGTTCAAATCTGGCCTCAGACACTTTCCAGCTGTGTGACCCTGGGCAAGTCACTTGACCCCCATTGCCCACCCTTACCACTCTTCTGCCTTGGAGCCAATACACAGTATTGACTCCAAGACAGAAGGTAAGGGTTTAAAAAAAAATTTTAAACTGTAATTTTATGTTCTTATCTTTTCTTTTTTGTTTTCATGCATGCATTAATTTATTCTAGTAACATAAATCTAATGATGATTCAGAACACATTGTAACTTGCACCTACAGTCAATTTAAAGAGGATTCTAGAATTTTATTTCAGCTTTAGGATAGAGGTAGTAATTGAGCATTTTTGACACCAAAATATTGTATTTGGCATAAGATAGCATAATCACTATGTAGTACAGTGGAAAGAGTAAGAGTTTCAGAATCAGAAGACTTTAAGTCTATTTTTTACTAGCTTTGTGACTTTGAGAATTATCACTTCATCTCTTACAGTTTCATTTTCTGTGAAATGAAGAGGTTGATACAAATTAAAACTTGAAGATTCCATCTCACAATCACCAGATTGGCGGAAATGACAATTGTTGACGGGGCTGTGGGAAGCCAGGCATACTAATACCTTGTAAATTGTTCAGGTCATTCTGGAAAGCAATTTAGGACCATGGGAGAAAAGTGACCAAATTCTTTGTACTCTTTAACTCACTGATCCCACTAGTAAGCATATACCTCAAGGAGTCCAAAGAAAGAAAGGTCTCATCTGTACAAAAATGTTCATAGCTTCACTTCTGGTAGAAAAAGAAACTAGAAAGAAAATGGTGACTGCAGACTTGAGAATATTTGAACCAATTAATAAAATATTATTGCATAGTTTAAAGTTGGGGAGTGATGAAATATAAGAGGATAAAGCCTAGACTGGGAATCGGACAGTTCTGTATTCAAATCATACTTCTGCCACTTTCTAGTGATGTGCTGAGATAATAGTAATCTGTCTTGTTAAGAAAGTTTCCATATTGAAGAAATCGTAAGTCATTATTATATTCCAGTCAGAAATGATGACTATGGGCAACTAGGTGGTTCAGTAGGTTGAGAGCCAGGCCTAGAGAAGCTTAAGTCTTGAGTTCAACTCTGATCTCAGACATTTCCCAGCTGTGTGACCCTGGGCAAGTCACTTACCACACACCCCCATTGCCTAGCCCTTACTGCTCTCCTGATTTAGAACTAATACATAGTAATGATTCTAAGATGGAACATAAGGGTTAAAAATAAAAGAAATTGATGATGACGAATTTAGATAGACTTAAATGAACTGATGCAGACTGAAATTGGTGGAACAAAGAAAACAATCTACTCAATGACTTCAGTAAGGTGAGTGAAAACAACACTAAAAAGTATCTGAATTCAAATTAATTATAATGACCAAGTTTAGTTCTAGGAGACAAATGAACAAGTTACTGCCCTTCTCTTTTAGAGATGAGAGACTCACTGATGAAAAGTGTCACATCTGCATTCCAATGTAGATGCTGTTCTAGTTTCTGTTTGTGTCTTTGTTTTGTTACAAGACAGAATTCTATGGTAAGGGTGATATAATAGGAATTAACTGTGATATAAAAACAAAAGCATCAATAAAACTTTGGCTAGATATATCAATAGACGAACGAATAGATAGATAGATGGATGGGCAGACAAACAGAAAGGCAGTGAAGGGGAGAAAAGAGGGAGAGGGAGAGGGAGAGGGAGAGGGAG
>NW_025398754.1:0-8063 GCF_016433145.1 Gracilinanus agilis | reverse complement strand
ATATATATGTATATATAAATACTTAACATATTTATATATAAATATATAATATAAATATATACAAATATGCATATGTTTATATATGTATATGTATATATATACATACAAGAGATTCCTATTAGTGATCTTTCTTAACCCTTAGATATGATGCTGAACAATGATGTCACATAGCCTCTACTACAAAAATAATTGCTTAGACAGAGATAGGGAAGACAGAAAGAAGAAAGAAAGACCATGACTAGGTCTCTATCCTGAAGAGATAAAAAAAATGGGAAAGAACTTGTTTGTGCAAAAACATTTATAGCTATGCTTTTTGTGGTGGCAAAGATATTATCTAGCAATCCAGATTGCCTCAGATACTTAATAGCTGTGTCACCCTGGACATATCATTTAATCCCAATTACCTAGCCTTTACCACTGTTCTGCCCTGGAACTAAAACACAATAATATTGATTCCAAGATGAAAGGTTAGGGTTTATTTTTTAAAAAAAGATATTATTTAGCTCCCTTCCGTTATTTTAAAGTTGAGAGACAAAGAGATGACTTGACTGAGGTCAAGCTGTAGGAAATGGTAGAACTAAGATTATCATGCAGGTCACTTAAAGCTCAATACTTTTTACTTATACCACACTGATTTCTCCATTTTTACTGAACTGTCCAAATCTGATAATTGCTTGATTAATGAAATATAAAAGAGATAGCTGACCTATCCAGTGTTGGTGAACCTTTTAGAGAATGAGCACCCAAACTGCACCTTCAAACTGCCTGGGAGCACCCTCCTCCCCGACCCTGTACTATCCTAGACTGTGGAGGGAGGAAGTGCTCACATTATGCTTCTGGGCAGAGGGGTGGGGCATGTGAACATTGTTCCCTGGTGTGCTGGAGAGGGGGAAAAGAGCAGCTCCCTCTGGCATGCTGGGACACATGTGCCATGTCTTCACCAACATGGAGTCTAGACAATTGCCAAGATCCATTCTCTAAATCCTGGAGCTGTGGAGCTGTAAAGTTCTTTTTGTTTCTTGCTGTCTGTCTTTCTATTTTTCTTTTTGTGCTTCTCCTTTTGTCTCTCTCTATGTGTCTCTCTTTTTATCTTTGTCTCACTGTTACCATCTCTTTACTTGCTCTTTTTTTCTTTCCTGACACTTTCTATTATTCTTTCTTTGCCTCTTCCTCTATCTCTTTGTTGCATTTTTTTACCTAAAAGTCATCCCTTGTTCTGCAAATTTTTCATAGCCCTTTACCTGAACTATTTTTTGTCATTTGATACAGATGCTGTATCTATCTCGTTGTGTGGTCAGCAACTTGGGGCTCTATTTTTTCCTCAGCTTCTGGACCCCTCAAACCCAGACTCACCCCTGGAAGAGGCCAGGTTGCCACCACTTTCAAGCTGCATAGGTTCTCAATAAAATATTTCCAGGAAGGCTTTCCTATGGACAAGTATCAAGAGTTCTTGAACCCATATCTTCTAATGTGTCATTTCCAGACTCTGGGATTTCCTCTCCACTAAGCTCAAACTTGAAATTGAAACTCTAGTTTATTTAGATAAAAAAGAGCCTTTTGTGGAGATGAAAATTATGACCCTGGTCCCTGGAGAATCGCCAAGAAAAGGAACCATGATCTGGGGATGAAAAGACCTGCCATTTCCTTTCCAGTATCATCATGAGTTATTCAGATGATGCAGGTTTGACAGGAAGGAAA
Organism: Gracilinanus agilis; assembly: GCF_016433145.1. Taxonomy (NCBI): domain Eukaryota; kingdom Metazoa; phylum Chordata; class Mammalia; order Didelphimorphia; family Didelphidae; genus Gracilinanus; species Gracilinanus agilis. The sequence continues at coordinate 6,365 of NW_025398754.1, read as the reverse complement.
CTTGTTTAGTAACCCAAAGTTCTTTTTTTTCCCTTCTAGGCAAAGTCTAAGTGTTTAGGATGCTGCTAGATGACTATAGGTATCCTGTGATAAAACTGAGAATCATTTGAATGTCAGAGAATTGACTCTGATTCAAGCATAATTCCATTTCTACTCCAAGGGTAGTTAAAACTAGAGAATGATGGAATGAATTTAGTGATTGTATAGATCTAAGGAAGAAGCTATGTCTCACTGCAGAGGTAGGAAAATACTGTGCATGCATAAGTTGCTGTGAGTCCTTTAAGTGTTTTCTTCATTTTCTGTGCAGGTGTAATAAAGAAGAGCCTATAATTGAAATACATTTGTAGTTTGGGTATTTGCATAAGAATTGGAGACTCTTTTACCTATGCCTGTGGAGACAAAGAAATAAGCCATGTTCAAGGTATAGTCTGATTTTTTTTAAAAAGGTAACTGAGTGGAATCAAAATGAAGCAGTTATGATTTAAGGAATCAAAGCTAAATATTAACTATATATATATATATTATTTAGGATTATGAGTCACAGATTATATATGCTTATTTCTTACAAAATGTATACAATTTAGATAGATTTTTTTTCTTATTAAATCTGGATGTGTTGATACTTGACTACCAGTTCTTAACATGGAAGTTGTTCTAATGAGAAAAAGGAAACTATAGTTCCACTACAGGTAGACAATGTATTTTTAGCAGTAAGGTAGAGCTTAGCAATTTAAGTAAACTTTATAAGACTTGTGAAACATTTCAACTAATCATTTTGCTTTAAAAACTCCAACAATATGTACTTTTCCATTAGGTTTGCAAAGTTCTTCCACTTTTCCAAGGCAATGTTACTGAAGAGTAGGGATCCCATGATGTAATTTCTAAAGTGTGTGTTTCATAGCAGTGCTTTCTTAGAAAAATATTAGAGGATGTGCAAAAACATTCTTCTTACTAGCCTATAAAATGTCTTATATGACCACTTTCTTCCAATTATGTTTACTTTATATTAAAAAGCAATTAGTTGTCTGTGGGTTCCATTTATCATGTGTTGTGCTTAATGATTAATGTAATTCTTTAATGAAGTGAAACTTTCAGCAACGAGGATCTTTTAAAACACCTCTGGGTAATATTAAGCATTAGTGCATTTAATTGATACTTTAAATATTCCTATATGCCGGTTTATCTTTATATATTTGCTGCCTTATTATCAAAGATTAAATGTTCATCAAACTGGTTTGGTCCTCTCTTTCCCAGCTTAATTTGTCCCTTCATAATAGCATAAATACTTAAAATGCCATTACTGATTTCCCTAACCAAGGTTACTCTTTGATAACTCACATAGAAGTATAATTGTTGCCTAGGTTAACATTTTATCCACTCATACAGGAAACCTCCAAGATCCTTTCCAACCCTAACCTTAAGGAAATTGGACATCATTTCCAATGTAATTGAACATAATTTTCAGTAATCATTGACCATGAAAAACTTTAAGAATTTTTATGGGTGTAGTTAAAGGTTTGTTAGTTTTAATTGAAGTAAAAATAATTCTATGACAATAAATATTTATATGGCAGTCAGTGTTTTCAAGGTGAGTGATTATCATTAAACTTCTTTAGTATTCAGTAAGATCATGGTGGTTGAATAAGAATGATGACATAGAACCACAGATATATTAAAGGGATTTATGAGGTTACCTGGCATGTTCCCTGGTTTATAACCAAATTAGCCCAGACAAGTGAAAACCTTTCTAATTTTTGAAGCTCTCTGGAGAAAGAAATTTGATAGTTTTGTGAACTTTTCATGTTGCTTCCTAAATAGTTATTAATATACATAGAAAGATGTATATATATATATATTTTATATTACATGTATATATTTTTAAACTCTTACCTTCCATCTTGCAATCAATACTGTGTGTTGGTTCCAAGACAGAAGAGTGGTAATGGCTAGGCAATGAGAGTTAAGAGGCTTGCCCAGGGTCACACAGCTGGGAAGTGTCTGAGGCCAGATTTGAACCTAGGACCTCCCATCTGTAGGCCTGGCTCTCAATCCACTGAGCTACCCAGCTACCCCGTAGGTATACATTTTAAAGGAAAAGAGGGTGATCAACTGTGACAAAGGGATAAAAAAGATTAACATGAAAACTGAAAGAAAAAGCCATCAGATTTGTCAGTTAAAAGATTACTAGTAACTTTGGAGAAAGCAGTTGCAACCAAATGATGAATTCACAAGCCAGGATGCATAGTGTTAAAAAGAGATAAAAGGCAAAGACATCAATATTAATGATGATGATAATAATATATAATATTTTAAAGTTTGTAGATATGTATGTGTTTTTAGAGAGTAGAGAAATAGCAAATAGATAGGAAGAAAATAAAAATTAGTTAGAAAGAAAGGTGACAGAGAATGTAATCTAGGGAAAATGGGATGGAATGGGATTATTTGTTCATGTATATGCAAGTAGGACACTGATGGCTGATGACAAAATGAAGAGTATGACTATCTCTGTGAGCAGTTGTAGCAGGATAGAGGAGTAGCTCCTAGAAAACGAACTTAGGAATTAGGAAATTAGAGTGTTAGGATGGGTAATATTACATTGAAGATCTGTACAATGAGGGTAAGAGCTGGGTAGGATAAACTCTGAAACAGGCCCTGAACTTGCTGTAGAAGTAGAGAGATTATTTTGGAGATTTACAGATAAGAGTCAGCAAAGTCTTGATTGGAAGAAAAATATGAATTAAATATACACAATACAAGAGAGGATACTTTGTGATGGTGATGGAGGGAAAACTTTGAAGAGGCAATGAGGAAAAGAGAGTATCCCAACACTCCCATCATCACCAATGAGTCAGGGGATAGGAGTGAAATTGTAACCAGTACTAGAAAGGGTGGCCAAGAAAGCTATCTCATTAGGAGGGAACTAGGACTCAATGAATACAAAAAGATGATAGAAGTGGAAAGGAAAGGGTTTAAGCTAAAAGTGTGTTACCTCTATAGCAGGTTTTGAAAAAGCATAATGCAATGGGTTGGTAGCTTTAGAGTGAAATGGGGAAGTTGAGGATAGAATTGTAGGGTATGGAATAAAGCAGCTATGTAGATAGGAATTTGATGTTTCAACAATATTGGTGGGGGAGGACTGGGAAAGGGTTGAGAATCACTGGAATTGGGAGGGAATGACAGAGTGATAGTAATTATTGAAGAATAAATTCAGGTAAGTTATCTTTGCCAGATGAGGTTTGGCTTTGGGCCCATGGATTCATGAATCTCTATGTAACATGAAATGAGGGTGAATGGAGAGCAGAGTGTGCCTTGAAGGAGATAAGGCAATTTTTGCTGAGTTTTAAGTGGTTAGAGAGAAGACCTCTATTCCATAGAAGGAAGCACAGGAAGTCAACTGCTGTAGACTTGGAGGTAGCCAGACATCTCATTTTTGTGAATCACAATGATGCTTCTCTCCTTACTTCTTCTCTCTTGGGATACAGTAGCTACTCAGAAGGCACAGGAGAACTTGGACCCTTGTAACTCTTTTAGAGCAAAAGGGAGTTTACTAGCACTTGAAGTTGTAGGAGAACAATGCACCTAGTCACAGGTCCAGAGTCAAGAGGGATACTAGTACTTATGGCTTTAGGGGAGCCAGCCTCATACCTTGATGAAGAGTAGAGTAGAGATCAGGAAAGATCAGTAGCCATTCCTCTTCTAAGATAACATCACCAAAAACTTACAAAAACTAGCTTTGAAAATATCAGCATGAAAAATCTGAAACTTGCCACAGTACCTTTCCACCACAAGGTGAGCAGAGTCCAACATTAACATAAAGTTCAAAGTGAAGCAACGAACTGGAAAATGAATAACAACAAAAAACCGCCACCACCACCACCAACAACAACAAAAGAACTTGACCATAAAGTGATAGCATAGAAATAGGGAAGATCAAAACATAAACAAAGAAGAAAACAATGTGAAAACAACTACCAGCAAAGCCTGAAAGAAAATTGACAATTTAACCCTAGACCAGGAGGAATTCCTATACAAGTTAAAGAAGGAGATAATCAAAGAGGAATAATTTTTTAATATAGAGTGATGAAAGAAGTTTTGAAAAGAAAATAAATAACTTGGTAATAGAAGCATAAAAAATTAAAAGATTATATCATCTTAAAAATATAGAGATTTGGGGTGGAGCCAAGGTGATAGAAAAGGAACACAGAGCTATATAATCTCTACCAAATTGTCCTCCAAAATACTATGACATAACTCTTCAAAATGAATTCTAAAGCAGCATAACACACAAAAAATAAGGTGAAATGATTTTTCAGGGCAAAATCCCTTAAAAGGCTGACACAACAGGTCTCTAATGAACCAAGATAAAAGTGAAACACAAAGTAGCATGCGAGTCAGGCCCCACCACAGCAAAAGGCTTTTGGGGCAGCAGCGCAGCAAAGACCTCCAGAGCTCTCAGCTGCAAATAGTAAGTGGAGGAGGACATTGCTATGAAGACATTATAGAAGTCACGTTGTTTGGCTGGATGCAAGACTCTTATTCCATTGGCCATACATAGAACCAGGTCCTAGTCCAAGGGTGTGGTTCCAGGGTGAGTAGGAGCACTGGTACATATGAGTGCTTGCAATCATAGGGGAATAAAGGAACTTAGTTCCAGTTGAAAGATGGAAAGAATATTTATGGTAACTCACAGAGAGCACAGGCCAGGTGAAAACTTAACATACTTCTCTTTAAATCATACCTCTTTAGAAGAACTGAAAAGTTCTAAATATCCGGAGCTGTCTCTGAAGGCAACCACTTAAAAACCTGAAGTTGGAACAGTGTTTTCTTCACCACAGATTCAGTGTCCAATGTTAATGTTTTCTTTTTAATTAAAAAAAAGATTGGAAAATGAGTAGACAGAAAAAGGAAGCTCAACATAGAAAGTTATTTTGGTGAAAAAGAAAACTAAAATACAAACTTAAAAGAAGACAACAAAGTGAATGTTGATGCATCCAAATCCATCAAAAAAAATATGAGTTGCTCTCAAGCCCAAAAAGAATTAATGGAGTTCAAAAAGAATTTTAAAAATCAAATAAGAAAACAGAAAAAAATTGGGAACAGACGTGAGAGTGATATATGAAAATCACGAGAAAAGTGTCAATAGCTAGGTAAAGGAGGCATAAAAATATTAAAGAATTTGGGGAAGGGAAGGACAGAATTTGAAACTCAAAAATTCTTTCAAAATGTTGAAAACTGTTTTGTAATATAATTGGGTAAAAAGTAAATAAAAAACAACAACCATAAAACTGTCCTAATTGTAAAAGAAGCACCAAAAATTTATTGAAGAAAAGAACAACCATAAAATAAGAATTGGTCGAATGGAAGAAGATGCCCAAAAGTTCACCAAAGAAAATATTTTTTTCAAAAAAATTAGAATTGAACAAGTAGAAGAAACATCAAGCACAAAAATCTAAAAGAAAAGCATTTTAAAATAGAAGAAAATATTAAGTATTTCAATAGAAAAACATGACACAAATTAAATTGAGATAATTTAAGAATTATTGGATTACCAGAAAACCATGAAAAAAAGAGCCTAGATATCCTATTTCTAGAAATTAAGAAGGAAAACTGTCCCAATATCTTATATCCAGAAAGGAAAATAGAAGTAGGAAGAATCCTGATCAGAAGAAATCAAAGATAACTATAGCCATATGAAAAAAAATGCCCCAAATCTCTATTGATTAGATAAAAGCAAATTAAAACAATTCTGATATACTACCTCATATCTATCAGAAATTACAAATTTTCTGTAGGAGATAAAAACAGGTGCCTTAATGAACCATTGGTACAGTAAAGAATTAGTCCAACCATACTGCAGAACAATCTGGAATTATACCCACAGTACTATAAAACCATACATATATGATCCAACAATACAACTCTAAGTTCAATATCCCAAACAGAACAAATAAAAAGGCAAAGGGCCTATACATGCAAAAATACTTATTAAGAAGATTTTGTGGTGTCAAAGAATTGGAAATTGTTGGAATATTCATCAAGTGAAAAATGACTAAACAGGTTGAGTCATAGGATTATGGTGGAATATTATCGTGCTATAAAAAATGATTAGGAGAATGGTTTCAGGAAAAAAATTGGAAAGGACTGAATTAATTGAAAGTGAACTGAGAAGAACCAGGAGATCATTGTACATAGTAATAGTAATGTTGTAATGAGAAGCACCTACCTTGGCTGTTCTGATTAGTGCAGCGACCCAAGACAGTTCTAAAGACACATGATGAAAAAATGCTCTCCATCTCCATGGAGAGAACTGATGAACTCTGAGTGTAAATTGTGATATAATTCTTTCCTTCCTTCCTTCCTTCCTT
>NW_025398753.1:0-2508 GCF_016433145.1 Gracilinanus agilis | reverse complement strand
CTATCTATCTATCTATCTATCTATCTATCTATCTATCTATCTATCCATTATCATCCATCGTCATCCATTCATCCATCATCTATTGCTCTATCTCTATCATTCATCTATTTATCTATTTACTCATCTTTTACCTATTAATCTGTTTACTAATTTATGTATTCCCCTTTATTTTATTTACTCCTTATTCACTTATCTTCTTATCCATTCATAATTCATTCATCTATTTATCCATTCATTTAATTAAATTTTTATTTATTAATTTATTTACTCTTTTATTTATTTATTTACTTATTCATTCATTTTCTATTTTTCATTTACTCATCTATTCACTTCTCTCTTTATTCACCTAGCTAGCCATTCATCTATTATTCATTTATCTATTTGTTTATTCTTTCATCTTATTATTTATTAGTTTGTTCACTTTATTTCTTATTCATTTATTTCTATTTTTCATTTGCTCATCTATTGTCCTATCTTCTATCTATTAATCTGCTTGCTTGTTTATTTATTGACACATTAATTGCTACTGTGTATACATAGGCAAAGAATGAAACAATCTCTGCTCTCATGGCGCTTACATTCTAAGGTGGGGAGACAATGAATACACATATAATGATATAAAGAATAAATATCAAGAAAATAAATACAAATAAATTGAAAATCAATAAATGCAAAATAATTAGGAATAGTGGGCACCAGCATTTGTGGGGGGGGTGTCAGGAAAAACTTCATGTAGAAGGTGGTGCTTGAGCTAAAGGGACCACAGAGGTAGAAGAGAAGTTTGAGACCATAGAGTCCAGCTCCCTCACTTTCAGAAGAGGAAACTGAGGCACATAAAGACTCAGAGGCTTGCCTAGGGTCAAACTGCTAGAAAGTGTCAGAGGCAGAATTTGAACTTGGGTTTTCCTGGTTCTAAGTCCAATGCTTTACCCACTGCACTACCTGCATGCTTTGTTTCTTTGCTACCTGTGTGACTTTGAGAGGTATCATCTTTTGGGGCCCCAGCATCTTCATCTGTAAAAGGGAGATTTGGGGGGTGCTTGATGGCTCAGTGGATTGAGAGCCAGGTCCTGGGTTCAGATCTGGCCTCAGACACTTCCTAGTTGTGTGACAATGGGCAAGTCACTTAATCCCCATTGCCTAGTCCTTTGTGCCCTTCTGCCTTGAAACCAATGCACAATATTGATTTTAAGACAGAAGGAAAGGATCTAATTAATAAATAAATAAGCAAACAAACAAACAAACAAATAAATAAAAGGGCATCTTGGCAGACAGCAGGTGTTTAATAAATGCTCATTTACTGCATTATCTTCTTCTCCTTCTTTATACCCCTGCTGATCTGGTGACGATGATCCAAGGGTCCAGTCATCCTTCCTTTTCGGACGTCACCCACATCTCTCTTTCTAGTCCTACTCTCTGTCTTGAGTTCCAGCATCATGTGGTTGATCGTCTACTGGACATGTTCTTCTGGACCGCCCAGGGGTGTCTCAGACTCAGCAGACTGAGAAGAGGGAACCCCACATCACCCTTCAAACCCATCCCACCTGTCTGTTCCAGTCCCCCAGGTGGGCGACCTTCTCCCTGCCTCATCCTCCACAGCCCATCAGCACGGCAGCCTCTCCATCAACCAGTTCATCAATAAGAAGCATTTATTAAGTGCTTTACAAATACTCGGTTCTGGGGACAGAAATACAAAGGAGGCGACAACCCCAACTCCCAGACCCCAATCCCACGTTTTTGTGGGTCTCTTGGGCTTCCCCGAACCTCTTGGAATCTAGCTGAGATTCTGTCCTGGTGGTTCATGGGGTGGAGATGAGGGTGGAAAGAGAAGCCACAGCCAATAACCAAGTCATGACTCACGGGAGACCTTTTATGGCGGCCAGATGTTGGGTACACAGGAGACTCCTTCCTGAGGAAGAAACGGCCTGTGGGTGGGGGCGGAGGACTCGCCGTACCTTTACCGGGGCATTTCCTAATCAGAATTGCCCACAAGCCAGGATTCCACACCTAGCAAAGACCGCCCAACCCTGCCCAGAGTCAACAGAGACAAACAAATCTATCTCAAACAGGAGAGATTTTTAATCAAAATAGAGATTGTAAACCCAGTCAGAGCAGAGTCAAAGGGCATGCACTACTGAGGAACTGGTTGAGTGTATTTCCAAACTGATTTTCAGAATGGTTGTATCCATTCACAGGTCTACCAACAATGTGTGTGTGTGCCCATTCCCCCCCCAGCCCCTCCTATATATATTTTACCTTTTATATTAGAATATATGCCTCCAATATATATTAGAATATATATTAGATTTTATATATATTAGAATGTATACCTCCAACATATATATTAGATTTTATATATATTAGGATATATACCTCCAATATATATTAGAATATATACCTCCAACATATATATTAGATTTTATATATATTAGGATATATACCTCCAATATATATTAGAATATATACCTCCAACATATATATTAGATTTTATATATATTAGGATATATA
>NW_025398752.1:0-3322 GCF_016433145.1 Gracilinanus agilis | reverse complement strand
ATATATAACTTACTTATAAGTATGGATATGGTTTCTCCCATCAGAATGTGAGCTTACTGAAGGCAAGACAGTTTAATTTGTGTTTTTTATCCCCCACACTGGGCACAGTGCCTCATAAATAACAGGTACTCAGTAAGTGATTTTTTAAAAACTCTTGCCTTCAATCAATACTGTGTATTGGTACAAGGCAGAAGAGCGATAAGGCCTAGGCAATGGGATTAAGTGACTTGCCCAGGGCCACACAGCTAGGAAATGTCTGAGGTTATATTTGAACCCAGGACCTCCCATCTCTAGACCTGGCTTTTAAGCCACCCAGCTGCTCCCACAATAAGTGATTTTTTATTGATTGCTAAGTTTCCTCCCAGCTCTAACATTCTACATTCCAAGGTCTCTTCCAATTCTGACTTTATGTGTCCAATAGTCCCTTCTAGCTCTAATATTCTATGTTCTTCATTATGAGATTCCTTCTACATCCTAAGATTTTGTTCCTCTGTTTCTAGAAGTCAATCACTCTGGGAGGGTGGAGATGGTCATAGCCCTGGTCAAATAGCACCATCTATTGGCTAAGAAGCAGAGCAGCCTCTGCATCCACCCGGGAAATGGGGCTCTTGTCCTGGGGAAGTTGGGTTGTTAAAAGAGCCAGAGACCAGAACTCAAGATCCCTGGGTTCTCTAGCTGGCTTGGGAAAGAGATTGCTTCTTCTCCATATGTCAGATGGAGATAACAGTCCCTGCCCTACCTACCTGGTAGGGGCATTTGAGGATAGAATGATGCAATTCTCATAAAATGGCTTTGGCTTGGTTTGGATTTGGCAATCTAAAAGTATCCTATAAAACAAAGGATTTTTCAATAGGTTTTGAGCAGGAATGCAGAGAGTTTCCCTAATGATAGGGTAGCATGGCCTTCAATAAATCACCTTCCTGACTTGCAGTCAGGTTAATCCCATATGAATAAGGGGAAAGATTTGGAATTTAAGTAGGTTCCTTTTGGAAGGGAGCTATTTTCTGGACTTTTTTTAATTTTTATTTTTTAAAATGTTTTTCCACATTTCCATGATTCATTTTCTTTCTCCCCTTTCCCTTCCCCTTCCCAGACCCAACAAGAAATTCCTCTGGGTTATACAAATGTTATCACTTATACCTATTTCCATATTATTTATTTTTGCAATAGAGCAATCTTTTAAAACCAAAACCCCAAATCATATATCTGGTCATTTTTAAGTTGCAAAACTAGTAAAAAAAAAAAACATTTTTAAGAGATTGCTCAAATACCTATACTTTATACTTTGAAATTTGTTTCAGAATCTGTATAACTTTAAGGAAATAATAATAAAAATAATTTGTTTATGCCTTTATCCCCTTTTGATCTCTTTCCTTATGTAAACTTGTGGAGGGGAGAGCATTTTGTTATAAGCTCCTTGAGGTCAAAGACAGTTTTTTACCTCCTTTTGTATGCCCAGCACTTGGGCTAGCACATAGTAGGCATTTAATAAATGTTTATTGATTGATTGGTTTTAACATTTTTAACAAAATTTGTTTATATTTCTTCCAACTCTTCTCTTCTCACTCTTCATAGGCCTTCTTCACATGCCCTACCATATTTCTTTGTATTCTTCATATTTGTCATTTCTTATTATGCAATAGAAACATAGATTTAGAGCCAGAAAGGCTCTTTGAATACTAATTATAATTCTCCAATTCTCTGAATGAAGAACCCAGAGCCCAGAGAAGTTAAGTAACCTTGTCTAAGGTCCCAACGGTAACACATGGCAGAATCAGGGCTTGACACCAGTCTTCCATTGTGTATTCTGTTGCTACACCAAGATGTCTCTCATATTCCAATAGATTCTCATATCCTAATTTATTTAACCATTACCTAATTGCTAAACACCTGAGTAATTTCTAGGTTTTTGTTCATCTGCTATGAGCATTTTTGCATTAACAAAGCAGTTGATTGTTATTATTTTTAAACCCTTACCTTCTGTCTTAGAATTGTATAGTTGGAAAATCTTGAACCCCCAAAACTAAAATACCCAAAATTCCTTTCTATTACCTAGAATGCTTTTTTTCTTTTGTCTACCTTTGCATGGTCACATTTTGTGTAAGTTCTGAGGTTCCGCCTCCTGCTCTCTCTCTTTTTTTGCTCTGGCGAGTGGGCCGAATATCTAGGTCTCTTACTTTAGTTATTATTAATAAAACTTTATTAAATATAATATTAGTTGTTGGATATTAATTTTAAAATCCACAGAATCAATACTATGTGTTGGTTCTAAGGCAGAAAAATGATAAGGGCTAGGCAATGGGGGTTAAGTGACTTGCCCAGGGTCACACAGCTAGAAAGTATCTGAGGCAAAGCAGCTTTTAAAGAGAGGTCAATGGAACTTGCTGACTCTCTGTGATCAGGAAAAACAATTTTAGACTCATCCTTTCTGATAATGAAGAACAAATTCATAAGCTGAATTCTTCCTCCATAGCAGGCTCACTTCTGAACTTTCTCTTCAGGGTGGGTTTCCCCATCTATAAACTCTCCCACCAGCCCATCTAAATAAGAGATTGGAGAAAAGGCCCCAAAGCAATCCACACCCAGGGCAACTTCTCAGACCAATCCTCACATTTCTTTCCTTACTTAGATAGTCTGATTAAGGACCTCACCAGAGATGTCAACAGACCAGGACTAGCCTAAAAGAGACACATTCCTGTAAACTGAAAATCCCACCACTCAATCTAAAGGAGTCTCTTCCTTAAATCTTAGGGTCACTGTTACCAGCTTCTTACACTCAGAAATCTCATCAAGTAAATCAGGAGAACTTAATCGACCAGGGATTCCCTGAACAATTGTCCTTCCATATAGATATATGTTATAGATAAATGTACATGTATGACAAGATATATTATATCATATCATTTAACATTATACTATATCATAGTATATAGCAGTGGTTCCCAAACTTTTTTGGCCAACCGCCCCCTTTGCAAAAAAAAATATTACTTAGCTTAGCACCCCTGGAAATTATTTTTTATTAAATTTTAATAGCAATTAATAGGAAAGATAAATGCACCTGTGGCCATCACCGCTTTCCTGGATCACTGCAGCATCCACCAGGGGGCAGTGGCGCCCACTTTGGGAATCATTGGTATAGAGCATCACATATCATAACATAATATAATGTAATATAATACAGTGTAATACAATATAATGAAATACAATACAAGATAAGATTATGTAGTGTAATATAATAATAAATATATCATAAGTATATAAACTAAATATAAATATAGTATGTTATAAATATATAATATAAACTATATGCACATACATATTG
>NW_025398751.1:0-4511 GCF_016433145.1 Gracilinanus agilis | reverse complement strand
GGAAGGAAGGAAGAAAAAAGGAAGGAAAGAAGGAAGGAAGGAAGAAAGCATTAATTGCTTCCTATGTGCCACGACTATGCTAAATGGTGGGGAAACACCCCACCAGGACTATGCTAAATGATGTGCTTCAACTGAGAAAAAGAAGGCAAGAGTTGCAATTATGATTTCTGACAGAGCCAAAGTAAAAATAGATCTGGTTAAAAGAGATAGGAAAGGGGGACTTCTGAATAGCTCACTGGATTGAGAGTCTAGCCAAGAGACGGGAGGTCCTAGGTTCGAATTCGGCCTCAGACACTTCCCAGCTGTGTGACTGTGGGCAAGTCACTTGACCCCCATTGCCCACCCTTACCACTCTTCCACCTAGAAGCCAATATACAGAAGTAAAGGGTTTTAAAAAAATTAAAAAAGAGATAAGAAAGGTAATTACACCCTGATAAAAGGCAGTATAAACAGTTAAGAAATATCAACACACAACATGTATGCACCAAATGGTATAGCATACAAATTTCAAAAGAAGTTAGTGGAGTTGAAGCATGAAATAGATAGCAAAACTATACTAGTGGGAGATCTAAATATTCCTCTTTCAGATCTAGAAAAATCAAACCAAAAAATAAATAAGAAAGAGATAAGAGAGGTGAATGAAATCCCAGAAAAATTAGTTAATAGATATATGGAGAAAAATAAATAGGGACAAAAAGGAATACAACATCTTTTCAGCAGCACATGGAACATTCTCAAAGATTGACCATATAATAGGGCATAGAAACATGGCAAACATATGTAAAAAAGCAGAAATAATGAATGCAATCATATCAGATAAATAAATAGTTATATTTATTTATGCAATAAAATAGTTATTAGCAAGGATACATGCAGAGGCAAAGCAAAAACTAATTAGATATTAAATAATATGATTCTCCAAAATAAGTTAATTACAGAACAAATCATAGGAACATTTAATAATTTCTTTGAAGTCAATGACAATGATGAGACTTCTTACCAAAATTTATGGGATGCAGCCAAAGCAGTTCTAAGGGGAAAATTATATCATTGTGTGCATATATTAACAGATAAGGGAGGGCAGAGGTTAATGAATTGGGTATGCAATTTAAAAAACCTAGAAAGAAAACAAATTAAAAATCTGCAGATGAAAATAAAATTAGAAATACTAAAAATCAAAGGAGATATTAATAGAATTGAAAGGAAAAGACCCATTTAATTAATAAATAAGACGAGAAGCTGGTATTTTGAAAAAAATAGATAAAATAGGCAAAGCACTTGATTAATCTAATTAAAAAAAGGAAAGAAGAAATCCAAATTAACAGTATCAAAGATGAAAAAGGAGACATCACCTCTAATGAAGAGGAAATTACAACAATCATTAAAAACTACTTTGCCCAATTATGTGGCAATAAATATAGCAATCTAGGTAATATAGATAAATATTTACAAAAATATAAATTGCCTAGATCAACAGCAGAGGAAATGCAATATTAGGAAAAAAATGAACAAGCCATCAAAGAACTTCCTAAGAAAAAATCACCAGGGCCTGATGGATTCACAAGTGAATTCTATCAAACATTAAAGAAAGATCAATGCCAATACTTTACAAATTATTTGACGTTATAAGCAAATGAAGAGTCCTACCAAATTCTTTTTATGACACAAATATGGTACTGATTCTAAAGCCAGGAAGACCAAAAACAGAGCAAGAAAACTATAGACCAATCTCCCTTATGAACATAGATGCAAAAATCTTAAACAGAATACTAGAAAAAAAGACTCCAGCAAGTGATCATGAGGGTTATTCAGTATGATCAGTTGGGATTTATACCAGGAATGCAAGAATGGTTCAACATTAGGAAAACCATTCACATAATTGACCATATCAACAAGCTAACAAACAAAAATCACATGATTATCTCAATAGACGCTGAAAAAGCCTTTCAAAATATACAACATCCATTCCCATTAAAAACACTAGAAAGCATAGGAATAGAAGGGCGTTTCCTAAAAATAATTAACAGTATATATCTAAAACCATCAACAAGCATCATATGCAATGGGGACAAATTAGAAGCCTTTCCAATAAGATCAGGTGTGAAACAAGGATGCCCATTATCACCTCTATTATTTAACATTGTACTAGATACACTAGCAGTAGCAATTAGGGAAGAAAAAGAACTTGAAGTTATTAAGATAGGCAATGAGGAGACTAAGCTATCACTCTTTGCAGAAGATATGATGATCTACTTAAAAAAATCCTAGAGAATGAACTAAAAAGCTAGTAGAAAAAATCAACAATTTTAGCAAACTGCAGGATACAAAATGAATGCACATTAATCATCAGCATTCCTAGATATTTCCAACACATCACAGCAGCAAGAGTTAGAAAGAGAAACACCATTTAAAATTACCCTAGGCTGTATAAAATATTTAGGAATGTATTTACCAAAACAAACACAGGAATTATACAAACACAACTACAAAACACTTTCCAAACAATTAAAACTAGATATAAACAATTGGAAAAGCACTGATTACTCATAGGTAGGACGAGCTAACATAATAAAAATGACCATCCTATCCAAATTAATTTACTTATTTAGTGCCATAACTATCAAACTACCAAATTTTTTTTTTACAGAATTAGAAAAAAACTATAAGAAAGTTCATTTGGAAGAACAAAAGAACAAGAATATCAAGGGAAATAATGAAAAAAAAATTGTAAACGAACATGGTACCACATATTAAAATATACTATAAAGCAGTGGTCACCAAAACAATATGGGACTGGCTAAGAGACAGAAGGGAGGATCAGTAGGTTAGACTTGGGCTAAGTGACCTCAGCAAGACAGTGTATAATAAACCCAAAGAGCCCAAATCTTGGGACAAAAATCCACTATTTGACAAAAACTGCTGGGAAAACTGGAAAACAATATGGGAGAGGTTAGGTTTAGATCAGCATCCCACACCCTACACCAAGATAAATTCAGAATGGTAGAATGACTTGAATATAAAGAAGGAAACTATAAGAAAATTTGGTGAACACAATAGTATATTTGTCAGGTCTCTGGGAAAGGAAAGATTTTAAAACCAAGCAAGATAGAAAAAAATTCCAAAATGTAAAATAAATAATTTGTCTATATTAAATTAAAAAGGTTTTTTACCATCAGAAGGGAAACAACAAACAGGGAAACAATCTTTATTACAAAAAAAATCTGACAAATGTCTAATTACTCAAATAAACAAGGAGCTAAATCAGTTGTGCAAGAAATCAAGCCATTCCTTGATTGTCAAGGGACATGAATAGGTAATTTTCAGATAAAGAAATAAAAACTATCAATAAGCATATGAGAAAGTATTCTAAATCTCTATTAATTAGAGAAATGGAAATCAAAATAACTCTGAGGTACCACCTCAAACTTAGCAGATTGGCTAAAATGATAGCAGGGGAGAATAATGAATGTTGGAGGGGATGTGGCAAAATTGGGATATTAATGCACTGCTGGTGGAGTTGTGAATTGATCCAGCCATTCTGGATGGCAATTTGGAACTATGCCCAAAGAGCACTAAAGGATTGCCTGCCCTTTGATCCAGCCATACCATTGATGGGTTTGTACCCCAAAGAGATCATAGGGAAAAAGCCATGTACAAAAATATTTATAGCTTCGTTCTTTGTTATAGCAAAAAACTGGAAAATGCGGGTATGACCTTCAATTGGGGAATAGCTGAACAAATTGTGATATCTGTTGGCGATGGAATACTATTGTACTCAAAGGAATAATAAACTGGAGGAATTCCATGTGAACCGGAAAGACCTCCAGGAATTGATGCAGAGTGAAAGGAGCAGAACCAGGTGAACACTGTACACAGAGACTGATACACTATGGCAAAATCGAACGTAATGGACTTCTGTACTAGCAGCAATGCAATGACCTAGGACAACCTGAGGGATTTATGGAAAAGAATGCTACCTACATTCAGAGGAAGAACTACAGGAGTGGAAACACAGAAGAAAATCAAGTCCTTGAACATTTGGGTAGATGTAGACATGACTTGGGAAGTAAACTCTAAAAGATAGCCTTAGTACAACCATCAACAATATGGAAATAAGTCTTGATTGATGACTCATGAAGAAACCAGTGGAAATGTGTGTTGGCTACAGGGTTGGGGTGTTGGGGCGCTTAATTAAGAACATGAATCATGTAACCATGGAAAAATGTTTTTTTCAAAAAATAAAATTAAAATAAAATAAGAAGTTTATATTCTAATGAAGATCAGACTTGGGTATGGGGTATAAAGGTACTATTTAAGGGGTATAAAGAACTAATTCTTTACCATTGCATTAAAGATCCTCCCTATTCTTTTTCATTAAAATCCTAGTTGGGTAAAATTTGAAAGGACATTAGATAATTTTTGGTTTTGCAAAACTGAGAATACTGCATAAATGCTAATTATTATTACCTATTACGTTAAGCTATATACAAAATGTATAATAAATATATATT